>NW_016107915.1:529430-578168 GCF_001604975.1 Cebus imitator | reverse complement strand
TATATATATATATATATATATATATATATATATATATATATATATTTTAAATCCATTCTTTTAGAACTGATCAGTACTATTTAAGCTTTGGATATTATCAATAATACTAGTTTTAGTAGTGGTATTGTTAACAGTATTAGTATTACTTGAATGAGTTATTCAATTTATAAAACAAAATTTAAAACCAAATTTAAAACCAAAATGCTATATATTTATTTAAACAAATGAAAATGTTTCCACTGCTCTAGGAAATAAGAAAGTCATTAAGGATTTTGAGTAAATGAACAAGATATTTTATGGTATCTTTTCCTTCTCTAATTTGTTTTTGAGATGAACATCTCATCTCTAAGGGTGGTAATTCACAACATAAAATTGACTGGCAAAGTTACTTACTAACCCAGCTAGGCTTTTTTAATTATTATACTTTAAGTTCTGGTGTGCATGTGCAGAATGTACAGGATTGTTACATAGGTATACACGTGCTATGGCTGTTTGCTTCATCCATCACCCCATAACCTACATTAGGTATTTCTCCTAATGTTATCTCTCCCCTATACCCCCATTCCATGCTATCCCTCCCCTAGCACCCGAACACCCCAAAAGGACCCAGTGTGTGATGTTCCCCTCCCTGTGTCCATGTGTTCTCATTGTTCAACACCCATTTATGAGTGAGAACATATGGTGTTTGGTTTTGTGTTCTTGTGTCAGTTTGCTGAGAATTATGGTTTCCAGATTCATCCATATCCCTACAAAGGACATGAACTCATCGTTTTTTATGGCTGCATGGTATTCCATGGTGTATATGTGCCACATTTTGTCTATCAAGTCTATCATTGATGGGCATTTGGGTTGGTTCCAGGTCTTTGCTATTGTGAACAGTGCCACAATAAACATATGTGTGCATGTGTCTTTATAATAGAATGATTTATAATATTTTTGTTATATACCCAGTAATGGGATTGCTGTGTCAAATGCTATTTGTACTTCTAAATCCTTGAAGAATCACCACACTGTCTTCCACAATGGCTGAACTAATTTACACTCCCACCAACAATGTAAAGGCATTCTTATTTCTCTACATCCTCTCCAGCATCCGTTGTTTTCTGACTTTTTAATGATCACCATTCTTACTGGAATGAGATGATATCTCAATGTGGTTTTGATTTGCATTTCTCTAATGACCAGTGATGATGAGCTTTCTTTCATACATTTGTTTACTGCATAAATCTCTTCTTTTGAGAAGTATCTGTTCATATAGTTTGCCCACTTTTTGATGGGGTTGTCTTTTTCTTGTTGTTTAAGCTCTTTGCAGATTCTGGATATTAGCCCTTTGTCACATGGGTAGATTGCAAAATTTTTTCCCATTTTCATGGTGGCCAATTTACTCTAATGATAGTTTCTTTTGCTCTGCAGGGGATCTTTAGTTTAATTTGATCCCATTTGTCTATTCGGGCTTTTGTTGCCATTGCTTTTGGTGTTTTACTTGTGAAGTCATTGCCCATGCCTATGTCCTGAATGGTTTTGCCTAGGTTTTCTTCTAGGGATTTTATGATGTTAGGCCTTATGTTTAAATGTTTAATCCATCTGGAGTTTATTTTTGTATAAAGTGTATGGAAGGTATCCAGTTTCAGCTTTCTGCATATGGCTAGCCAGTTTTTCTAACACCATTTACTAAATAAGGAATCCTTTCCCCATTCTACTTTTTATCACGTTTGTCAAAGACTAGAGGCTTGTAGATGTGTGGTGTTATTTCTGAGGACTCGGTTTGTTTCACTGGTCTATGTCTCTGTTTTGGTACTGGTACCAGTACCATGCTGTTTTGATTATTGTAGCTTTGTAGTAGTTTGAAGTCAGGTAGTGTGATGCCTCCAGCTTTGTTTTTTGTTTTGTTTTGTTTTGTTTTGTTTTCTTGTCTTGGCTATACAAGCCCTTTTTTGGTTCCATATGAAATTTAAGGTTTTTTTTTTCCAATTCTGTAAAGAAAATCAATGGTAGCTTGATAAAGATAGCATTCAATTTATGACTTTGCGCAGTATGGCCATTTTCATGATATTGAGTCTTCCTAACCATGAGGATAGAATGTTTTTCTGTCTGTTTGTATCCTCTCTTATTTCCTTGAGCAGTGGTTTGTATTTCTCCTTGAAGAGGTCCTTCACATCCCTTGTTAGTTGTATTCCTAGGTATTTTATTTTGTATGTAGCAGTTGTGAATGGGAGTTCATTCCTGATTTGGCTGTCTGTTATTGGTGTATAGAAATGCTTGTGATTTCTGCATATTGATTTTGTATCCTGAGGCTTTGCTGAAGTTACTTAGCTTAAGGAGATTTTGGGCTGAGAAAATGAGATCTTCTAAATAAACAATCATGTCATCTGCAAATAGACAATTTGACTTCCTCTTTTCCTAATTGAATATCATTTGTTTCCTTTTCTTGCCTGATCACCCTGGCTAGAACTTCAAATACTATGTTGAATAGGAGTGGTGAGAGGGCATCCTTGTCTTGTGCCAGTTTTCAAAGGTAATTCTTCCAGTTTTTGCCCATCCAGTATGATATTGGCTGTGGGTTTGTCATAAATAGCTCTTATTTTGAAATATTTTCCATAGATACCTAATTTATTGAGAGTTATAAGCATAACGGGCTGTTGAATTTTGTCAAAGGCCTTCTCTGCATTTATTGAGATAATCATGCGGTTTTTGTCTTTGATTCTTTTTATGTGATGGATTACATTTATAGATTTGCATATGTTGAACCAGCCTCGCTTCCCAGGGATGAAGCCTATTTTGATGGATAGGCTTGATCGTGATAGATAAGCTTTTTGATGTGCTATTGGATTCGGTTTGCCAGTATTTTATTGAAGATTTTTGCATCAAAGTTCATCATGGATATGGGCCTGAAGTGTTCTTTTTAAATTGTGTGTCTGCTGGGTTTTGGTGTTAGGATGATGTTGGTCTCATAAAATGAGTTAGGGAGGATTCCCTCTTTTTCTATTGTTTGGAATTGTCTCAGAAGGTGTGGTGCCAGCTTCTCTTTGTACCATTGGTAGAATTTAGCTGTGAACCTGTATAGTTCTGGACTTTTTTTTTGTTTGTTTGTTTGGTAGGCTATTAATTGCTGCCTCAATTTCAGACCTTGTTATTGTTCTGTTTAGGGATGCAACTTCTTCCTGGTTTAGTCTTGGGAGGATGCAAGTGTCCAGGAATTTATTCATTTGTTTTAGATTTACTGGTTTATTTTCATAGAGGTGTTTATAGTGTTGTCTGATAGTAGTTTGTATTTCTGTGGGATCGGGTGATATCACCTTTACAATTTTTTACCACATCTATTTGATTCTTCTCTTTTGTTCTTTATTAGTCTGAGTAGCAGTCTATTTTGTTGATCTTTTCAAAAAACCAGGTCCTTAATTCATTGATTTTTTTTTTGAAGGGTTTTTTGTGTCTCTGTCTCCTTCAGTTCTGCTCTTATCTTATTTATTTCTTGTCTTCTGCTAGCTTTTGAATTTGTTTGATCTTGCTCCTCTATGTGTTTTAATCGTGATGTTAGGGTGTCAGTTTTAGACCTTTCTTTTTTTCTCTTGTGGGCATTTAGTACAATATATTTCTCTCTACACACTGCTTTGAATGTGTGCCAGAGATTCTGGTACGTTCTGTCTTCATTTCATTGGTTTCAAACAACATCTTTATGTCTGCCTTCATTTCATTATTTATTCACTAGTCATTCAGGAGCAGATTGTTCATTTTCCATGTAGTTGTGCAGTTTTGAATGATATTATTTATCCTGAGTTATAATTTGATTGCACAGTGGTCTGAGAGACTGTTTTTTATTTTTTCCAAGTTTTTTTTTTTTTCATTTGATGAGGAGTGTTTTACTTCCAATTATGTGGTCAATTTTAGAATAATTGTGATGTGATGCTGAGAACAATGTGTATTCTGTTTATTCCTCAAACCCAAAGGCATAGTTCTGGACATGTTCTGTCTGTTTAACATTCCAATAGTCTGAGTCGGCTTTCCTCTCAATCAGGTTTGGAGAGTTGGCTCTCTTCAAACAAAGCTGGGCTGCTCTGTGAATTGCCTTATGTAAGCGGCGTGTTCTGTTTGACCTTTTCTGTGAACTGAAAGGACCAACTCAGGGAACTGGCTTGGTTGTAAAAGTTTATTTGCTTTTTCTAAAGAAAAATTCCCAATATGAAAGAAAAAAAAAACTGAGGTAAAAGTGAAATAAATCAACTTGCTGTAAAATAGTAATGTGTTAGTTATACACCTAAACTGTTTAAACCTAAATCTTTACCCTTAGAAATGTAATTTGGAGCAACTTAAGCTTTCTTTGTTTTTCTTTCTTCATTGGTAAAATAGGGACAGAACCCACCTACCTCACAGTATTGTTCAACAATGTTATTTCAGGTGATCTATGCAAAATGCTTAGAACAATAGCTAGAACATGTTATTATTTGTTGTTATATAGTTAGAACTGTTTCCATACAGTATAAACATTTCTGATCTCTAAATTTACTTCAGTTATTATGTAGATATTTTTTACAATTGTGGTATGAGTAGTGTACACAGAAACAGAAAAACATTTAATAACCATAGAGCATAATCACCCAGTTATTAAAGACTGATGATGAATACTCCTAGACCAGTTCTGCCCCTCTAGTTGGTGCAGGACACCTCCTCTGTGTTTATCCTTTTATCCAAAGAGTATTTATTGTGTACTTGACATGTACTAGGCATTGTGCATAGGCTGGGGATATGTGGTCAATAAGCCATAGATTCTAGTGGGAATCCCAGTAACACATACCTTTACCTATTTAGACTACATCTTAAAGACTTATTACAACATCTTGAAGGAAAGAGGAATATATCATACAAAATGGATTTTTTAATGGTTTACTTTTAGCTGCTGCTTTAATAAATCTATTTAAAACAATAAAGAATAATTTCTGTCCTCGGTTACTGTATATTCGTCTTGTTCATTTATACATCCCATACATGGAACATAACAGGCGCTTATCAAATATTTGTTGAAAAAAAGAATTAAAAAGCACTAAAATATCCAGCAGGGTGCTGGTAATGTTTACCAATCACTTTTCTAAGAGAAGGGGCTTACTTTTAGAATTTGCTGGCCAATTTCTGATTTTCGTGGTATAAAATTCACCATGGCAGATAGCAAGCTACCAAGGTGACATCAACTGGCTCACATTTCTGAAAACTTAACAATCAATTGTCATAAACTGGTCTAAACATTTCCAACTAAAATATATGTATGAGTTTGCTTCTGATTAAAAATCAAATCCAGAAACCATTATGTTTGTGCTGTCTTAATTTATAATTATAGAATATATTTCTACATTATTAGACACCTTTTAACAAGTCTCAATTCAGAGGGTCAAAATTGTTCTGAAAATTTAAACTTAATTCCCATAACAAACCCTCAGGTATGTTCAATAGGTTTACCTATTTTAAAGATAAGGAAACTGAGGCATAGAGTAGTTATGCAACTTTCTTTAGATCACATAGCTGGTGAATGACAGAGAGAAAATTCCAAACCTAGCAATTTGGCTCCAAAGCCAAAATTCATAATCATCATGTCATATTGCCTCTTAAGTGAATAATAAAATACATATTAATGTTTCTTATCAAACTTACATCCAACCATAAGGGTTTGATGATTGATCATCCACTCACGGCTTTAGCCCCTTGGTTGGTTGGTTGGTTTTGATGAAACATTATGATAGGCAGGAGATTGCAAGTAAGGAGAAACAGCAGAGCTTGTAGAGGCTTTGGAGATTTAGCTTTGAACCTGTTTCAAGTTCTAGTGGAGAAGTCAGTTAAATATCTAGCAGTCTAGTAAATTATATAAATTGCTGTTATATGTAGACAAAAAAGTTATATGATAGGCTGAACAATTCCTCAACAGTACTTACCTAGGAACCAGAAGTTTCATTCTAATTAGGAAAGTCTTTAACCTCTGGCTCTTAACACCTATGTAAAGAGAGGCTATAATAAATAACCTGCAATAATTGCTAAGAGCTAATTTTTAAATTTACAAATGTACCCTTTCAGATTCTTTTATTTTTCCTTTAGCCTAAAGTGAACAATAATTTTTATGTGTATTAACTCTCTCCTGTTTAGAGCTTCTGTTCTTCTGTACCCAACTGATTTTTTGATCTGTGAACATTCTGAGAGAATTTATTATCCATATATTTATAGAATATTCATCAGACAATAGACCTGGATACACTGGGAAAATACAGTAACTTGTGAAAAAAACATACATGTTAGGTTTGTCAGCTAGATTCCCCAAGGTGTTTCTCTTTCTAGCTGTAGAATCTGATTATTACTACTAGTAATTATTTCACTGTCTCAAATTAATCATTATAAGCCTTTTTCCACATTAAAAGCAATCTTATAACATAGAAGTCCCCAGTATATGATGACAAAATCGATGAAACCTTCGAATTAAAATATCTAGTATATTAGTTATTGTTACTGCAGGAGCATCTAAATATTTACAATAGAATTCTTGTATGAGAGGCTTTCTCAAGATTTCATCTGTAGTCAAAAATCAAATTTCTTGCATGATATTTCTTCTGAATGCATCTATTACATCCTCTCTGATTCTTCTTTTTAAGAGGCGAGCAGGGTTTAATGAAGTTGAGAAGGCAGCCACAGTCTGTCCATTTCCAGGGAAGGATGCACAGCACCTAAAACTAGTATTCTGGAAGGTATGCCAAAGTTAAATAAAGCCTGGATACAAATTCAGGGCAAATGAGTCAAAAGAATGATTGCAAGAGTAGGATCCAAAAGCAACAGAATGGAAATGCTGGAAATATGGAAAAACTGAGAAATAAAGAGTAACACAGTAGATGCTTGGGTGTATGTGAGAGCCTTTTATTGTGGGGTAGCACTTCCTTTAGAGGATACATGATGTTCACCGAAAAGGGTTATTACTCAACAGACACTATCCTCACATGAGAAAAGACTCAGAAAGGATAGAGGAGAATGGGATGTGACTAATGCATGTCGGTAATGAGGTTGCAGATGGGAAGACGGTGATCTGAATTAATGTATTTGCCTTTCCTTCTGCAACTGCGAGTACCAAATAACTTTCCCTGGAAGTTCAAGAGCTGGAAATCTGATGGTGGTGTTTAGAGGATGTTTTTAGTGACCCATGTTTTCCTGGGACCCAGATGGAAAGAGCCAACAATCACCTTTAATTCACCTCAGGGCTGTACAGAGAACTTGGTCTATTGTATTCTTCAGAGGATAGGAGTATCATTTAAAAATATAGGTTTATTTCCAATATTTGGTTAAGTCTAAGTGGATCAAAAATAGAATGGTTAGAAATGTTCAATATAAGTTGTATTAGCAAACCTTTAAAAATGGGATAGAGTGGGGGAGTGATTTTAAAAGTTTTTTGAAGTTCTGCTGGAGAATGTGTAAGGGAGAAAAAAAGGAAACAAAACACCCCCTCCTTCTCTCTCTTCTAATTAACATTGATTTTCATCCCTCAAATTATTCCTGTTCTTTTCCATCTCTGGCTGTGTGAGTTTTATTCTCCTTTCACAGTTCAGTTCTAATGCTATTTAAACTCTCCTATATTTCCTAAATTTCCTATATTTGTTCTGTTTACTATCTTTATAATTTTAGGAGACTTATTTAACTTCTATGTGCCTCAGTTTCCTTATGTGTGTTATGTGGATAATTATGAGTCAGTGTATGTAAGGTGCTTTGAAAGAGTGGCACCAAGAAGCCACTTAAGTGTGGGCTGTTAATATTCTGTTATTATTAATGCTATTATCTCATCTCCCCTCAGGAAATTAAGAGGAGAATCTTTGCTTAATTCTCATCTTACGCTTCTCAATCCATTGCAGAAACCTCAGGATCAAAAATAGAGAAAGTATTACAGGTGTTAAGTGGAGTGAAATTTTCCATATCCATTAGGCTGTATGCTCAGCACATTAGACCACAGTGAGTGAATACCCCAGATATGAGCATGTGCCCTTCAGGCATCTTATCCATTTATTACATTTTCTCTGAATACCTCAATACAAGTGTATATATATAATTTTACACTTAATTTTATTGTCTTGTATTGTTTGTTGTTTCAGATACTAACAAGCTGGGTTACTTATGATTAGAATATTAGTAAAAATGTTATCACATTTAGTGAAAGAGATCTCACTGTTTTGAAAAAGTGAGATTCCTTGAGGTAAAGTAATGGGTTTATAATTACAAAGTTAAAAGAGTGGAGATTGTGTTTAAAGTCATGTCAGCCTAGCTATGGAGTGTTCACTCAGAACTCCTGGCACAATCATAATGTCCCAAGACTGGAAAACTCCCTGAGAGCAGTGACCATGCCTTCTACTGCATGACCTCACCAGGCAGAAGATGTCAGGCAATATTTGCTAATTAACCTTTTACTCCATGAATATTTGAAAATGAGCATGATCAAATTTCCTATTTATTGAAGAACTTTAAAATCTGGAGTGTATTTTTACATGAGAGTAAAGAGCAGTGTATTTTTAGTTGCCCTCCTATAAAAATCAATTTTCATGTGTTGGAATTGTTTAGATATGATCCTGATAAAAGACAAAGAATAAAGTTTATCCGAAGGTATCACTCACACAAAAACATGTGAAGAAAAAGCAGTTTCTCTGAAATCTGTCGCTTTCTCAACATCATCACCTTTAAAATAGAAAAATGTTATTCAGTGCCTTTAAGTCTACCTGTCGTCATTATGCTTGCAGACATAGAAGCTGCTTGCAAATAAACTGCCTGCCACTCTGCAGGCAGCACCAGAGACACCAACCTGATGACAAAACAGAGCCAATATTCCTCTTTTTCCATATCTGCTTCACCTGTTCCCAGCTCAGCTCTGCTGTGGACTCACTCACAGCCAGATGGTGTAGTACTGATACCCCATCCACCTGCTGACTCTCTGCTGATGTCTTCTTGAGTCCTGTCTGTATGCCAGGTGATACTCACTCAGTGATAGCTCTCATCTCTTAGGTGTTGAGTCTCTTTTGTTGTATGTACTATTGTGTGCTGGCTGTCATTAAATTTAAGTGTACCATGTGAGGCATAGAGATTATATTATTCCCAGATGAATCGTTTAATTCCAGTATTCTTGAAACTTAATTGTGTATAACCATTGCTCTTGGCATTTTTATTTGGATGTGATTCCCTTTTCAGCATTGGCTAAGAAAAACGTGTTTGTGTCCCTCAAGATTTATATTTCTTCTCCCAAAGAAAAGGAGCTGAAATTATTTATAATGTATATTTTCTGCAATTTTGCGTAAATCTCTTGAGAATTACATTTCTCATAGATCTGTTTTCTGCCTATAATTCCAAACACAGTTGCCACAGAGTTTATAGTTTTGCTGAAAGGGTTGATTTCAAAATCTCAATCTCTTTCCTGGAAATATTGTGAAGAGTAGTAGCAAAATGCTGCATCCATCACCAATCTAGATCATTATAATAAAAACCAACACTTATTATGCATTTACTACAAGTCAAAACTTGGGTTTAATAATTTCAATGCCTTTATCATCTAATCCAAATAGCAACATTTATTCAAGTACCCTTCTCCTCATTTTATGAAGACAAAATAAACTTGAAAAATATAGTCTGCTTATGCAGCGTCACTCAGCTGGTAAGTAGCAAAGGTCATACACATATTTCTCTACAATTGAAATATTTGCTCTTAGCTATTACACAGTAGTTGTCCAATATTGGTTTGGTGCTTTCTGTTCTATTGCTTTCTTTAAAAATGTTGTTTATTATTGAGAAGGATCATTCTTTAAAATTACAGCAGTCCAAGATCCAATATAGACATTGGTTTTACAATACCTATAGAGAGAATTTATTGAAAGGTAGTTAATTGAACATTTTTACATATGTGATCTACTTTTACCAATGAATTTGGAAAGTGGATTATTTTTCATCCCTATTATTTTCAATTATCTAAAATCATCCATTATAAATTTCAAATGAAGTTGTTTTTAAATTTAATAATTATATATTTATCCTTTTGCCACTGCTATATTTAAGAATAATGGCAATTGTGCCCCCCAGAAAGAAATAAAAAGACATATAATAAAACATAAATTTCTACATTATTTTTAAACTTTAAACCTAAAAAAAAGACACTATAAAATGAAATGCTGATTATTTATAACATTACTGTAGTTTAAAAAGAAAAAAAAAAGCCTAACTCTGATAACTGATTACTTCTGTAGATTTTTTTTTTCTATAGTAGGCACATTTCGGCTTATATACAAAAGTATATTACAAAAGAAATGAATCTACAAAAGGAAGAGTTGTTCTGGAGCAAAATGAGAATATGACTTTATAGTCATAATGTCTTCAAATCCACATTTCTGATAAAAGATACATTAGGAAAGGAGATTTTTTCATTAGGTAATGCATAGGAAGTACGTCACATAATCTCTTTATGATAGTATTTACTCTTTATTTTTTCTTTTTCCAAATATTAGTAAGTAATGAAAATATATTTCCCCTGATATATTTTTATTTTAATTTTTAGGTTTTCTGGGTACGTAGTAGGTATATTTATGGGATATATCAGATGTTTAGATACAGGTATGCAATGCACAATAATCACATCATGAAGAATGGGGTGTCCATCCCGTCAAGCATTTATCCTTTGTGTTACAAACTTATTAAATTTTAAAATGTGCAATTATTATTGACTATAGTTATCCTGTTGTGCTATCACCACTGACCCTTTTTATCCCTCTTCTCTGTTTTGGTTTGTTTGGTCTCATCCCTCAGCATTTGTCATCATATAATATAATATATATTTTATTTATACATCTTATTGTCTATTAGAATGAGATCAAGGATTTTTTGATTGAGTTACTTACTACTAGATTCCTGGTGTCCATAACAATGCCTCGTTCACTGTACGTGGTCAATAAATGCAAAGTGAATGAATAACTTTGCTTGCTTTATAAGAACATATTCACTCTGGAACAATAAAATCAGAAATAGATTTTTTAATATTACATATGAAGAACAAGTCAGAACAAAAGAGTATTGTTTGTATGGTTGTAGATACGGTAAAATGCAGAATATGAATATCTAGAGACTAATAACTGAAAACAACTCCAGTGATATAAAAGCACTTTGAAACCAATTTGTATGTAAAAGTGATGCCTGTAGTTGCTGAACATAGTGGGCAGTTCACAGGGACTCCCCAGTGCGTCACACTCTTCCCTCGTGAACCACAGGGAGCGACAGGGCATCAGCTGTTTTACCCAGCAAGTGTGAATCAACAGCTCTTTGCTATAAGTCATATTCGGCTGAGAGGTTTTCTTTTTAATTTAAGAAATATATATTTAGTCTGCATGAAGTATCATGCAGTGATTCTATTTACAAAATTCTAAATGTCAGGAGCTATCGTTCTAATCATCACATCATCATAGTTATCCTCGTCACCATTGTCTCTACTGTGAGGAAAGGAGTTTTAACATCATAAATGCCCCTCACTTCTTGAAAGAGAAAGCAGAAGAAACAATTAGTTCCATTTTTTTGTTCTCTGGTTATTTCTAATTTCTTCTTAGATCATCGTCTAATCTTAATCTCCAGTCTAATGAACTTTTAAATGTATGTGGAGGTTAAGAGTGTTGCTTTTGGAGAAAACAAAACTGCACTTGAATTCCAGCTCTGCTGCTGACTTGCATGTAAAGCAATCATCTCTGGTGATTATTCTTTGTATAATAATCACTCCTTTCCACCTTTCTGTGCCCCTAGAGCCTGAGCTCCGTGGGCTGCTGTACCTTGCTAACTTGCTTTCTGGGTTGCAGGTGGGCACAGTCAGTAGGAACCACTTGATGACACCTAGAGTGTGATAGAAGCAAGAGGTCAGTTATTTATTCTGCCTGCTCCTGCCCAGCATTGCATCAGTCTGGCAGTAGCCAGCTTCCTCCCAGACACAACTCTTATCAGTATGGGTATCTCTCCTTCTCAGGCTCACAAGTGTCAGGTTCCTTTTCCATGCTCTTTTTGATATCAGATATGATGTATTCCTGCTATTGTTCCTGCCTGAGTGTTTGACCATCCCTTGCTAGTTCTTCTAACCCTGCCCATACCCTGTAAATAGTCCCCCCTTTAGGGACTGGCAGATACACTAACAAAAACTTTAGTTTCTCTATCTGTAAACTGGAGGAAATGCCTATTTGTTGGTTTGTTGTGATGATAAAATGATACTAGGTATTTAAATTATTTAACATAGTACCTAGTATCCATTAGATCATTTTGGTAGTGACTGTGATGGCATGGCTAGTAATAGTGATAATTGTTATTATCTACCTGCATTAGGAAGAATTTTCTCAGTTTTGTTGGTATTTATACATTTCTGAAGCACAGAACTCAGATGAGCAGGAGAAAGAAAACAGCCCCTTTTATAACTGTGCTTACAATAACAGTTTTTGTGGCAGAAACTATAAACACATATCTTTGCTTCCAAGGAGGACAGTGCTGCAATCTTATGTTCACAACACTACAGAAGTACCCTTTTGAGATCAATGATTGTGCCTATGCTTCTGGCTAACTACCACCCCAAATATTTTATTTGGAAACTATATGCACATATATGCCATATCCTAAACTGGACTAGTGTATGGGAAGATGGACTATTTCTGGAAACTCAAATTGATGGTAGACCTCTAAGTGCCATCTGGTCATCATTATATCACAAGTCCTCAGCCTCAAGGATAGAGAGATGATTACTTTCCATTGTAAGAATCCTACACTGAGGCTAGTGCAGCCCATACAATGAACAGCTGAATCACAGATATATTTTCTTCTATACTTTATAAACTCTTCAATTTTCATAAGTTGAGTTAAGACACTGACATATTTTCACCAGAATCACTATTAAAATGATGATATACGGTTCAGAGCAGTTAGAACATGCCTAGGTCTGTGAACTTGAGTAGTGAAAGAAATTGTTGAGAATGACAATAGTTTAACATTAATTTTCAAATTGGTAAATTTTAGTCAGCAAATCAACTAAACTTAGAAAATATTTTTATGAACAGAAAATAATCATTTAATATCAAATATGTCATGAATTTGAATTACGGTGACATAAATAAGAATGGTGTCCTCATGAGAACTGATGTATTGGAAAAGAACAAAATTACAGATAAAACATTTATTCAATAGGTAAATGGATCAATAGGTAAGCAAAGTAAATAAGATCTTTAATCATTGACATTTAGAAATGTAATTGAATATCTTTCAAATCTCATGTCTTAATATTCAAAGATAATGGTTCAGATTTACAGAAAAAGCTACTTGAAAAGAGTAGATTGTAAAATTAGTTTTAAAATTCTTCCTTGGAGTCATAAAAGAAAGTTGAGGTGTAGTTCAGAAAAATTAAACTTTTAATGTAAACAGTCTTTATGGCCATATGAGACAAAAATTTTTCCACAGGCCGGGCGCGGTGGCTCAAACCTGTAATCCCAGCACTTTGGGAGGCCGAGGTGGGTGGATCACGAGGTCAAGAGATCGAGACCATCCTGGTCAACATGGTGAAACCCCGTCTCTACGAAAAATACAAAACATTAGCTGGGCATGGTGACGTGTGCCTGTAATCCCAGCTACTGAGGAGGTTGAGGCAGGAGAATTGCCTGAACCCAGGAGGCGGAGGTTGCGGTGAGCCGAGATCGCGCCACTGCACTCCAGCCTGGGTAACAAGAGTGAAACTCCGTCTCAAAAAAAAAAAAAAATTTTTTTCCACAATAATTTTTAAATTTTTCACAGCTTTTACCATAAACAGAGGAAAAAAATCTGTTTGAAACACTCGCTCAATATAAAAGCCACACAACTTCAGCAGCAATATTCACTGAGTAAATCTGCATTTTCTCATCATATGGCTGATATTTCTTTTATTTGTTTTTTGCTTCCTCCCAGCCCCTAGAAAACATGCACAGAAAATGTAGGCTTTGTTTTTTGTTTGTTTTTTAATCTTCCAGAAAGAAATGTTGTGGATAATGACAACGAGAGGAGCAAGACTAAATGCTCAATTGCCTTTTGTATAAGTATCAATAACTTGGGAAGTGACATGATTTTTTTTTCATAAAGAGAAGAACCAAAAGAATTTAGAATAAAATTCAAATAATTTTGCAGAAATGTAATGAAACTGAACTTTTAATATCAATCTAAAATGCACATATTAGTAGAACAGCTTGGTCTTATTTTGATGGATGTCTATTTTGAAATTCTTTGTGTTTAGTAATAATTTTTTACTTTCTAAAAATTCTAAGAACTAATGCAGCAAAAGGAGAAATCACGTCATATGGTCAATATGTAATATTACTTTTCTGTTTCTTAAATAAGAATTTTAATGAACAAATGAATTTTGGCTCTTCTAAAATAAAACTGTGCTCAAAAAGAAGTTCTTATAGTTGTAATTATAGTCATAGCTTTCAGAACTAGTTGTGTTTGGTGAGAGATGAAGCTAAAATGCTTCCCTTGCTTTCACTTTTAGTTTTCTTGCTACATCTTTAAAAGAACAATGGAAATGTCCTGTTTCTCAAAATAAAGTACAACTATCTTATTTGTTTTAAAATGATTATTTAACTTGAAAAACTAATTCAAAACCTATATATGTGTGCAGTTTAATTTGCAAAGAAATAAATTAGGGTTAAGAAGACTCTCTGAGCATACTAATTTCTTTTAGTGTGTGCAAAGTTATTTGTCCATGAAATTAGAAAAAAAAAATGCTTTAGATCGTTTTCAATGCATTTACTTCCTTAGTAAATGAGTTAAAAAATATCACATATCTATTTGGTATTAATAATTTACTTCTTTGGGATAGAATTAGATTTTAGATTATAATTAGATTTTAGATTTTCAGACTTTCTACAAAGTTTGAAATGCGTTTTCTTAGTTCTATAGATTTACAAAAACCACTGACACTGAAGCAAGAAATGTAATCCTAGAAAAACTGATACAAATTGACACTCCACCTGCTTCATTAATTTGAACTTACAACTGCAAAATACTTTTATGCATGTGAAATTTCTTAACTAAACTTTTCCTTTACAATCAAATTTCAGAAAGCAATATTTTTAAACATCCACTAAATTGAAGTATGATATTTTGCTCAACATGGAAAAGATGTGGTACTTGCAGATTTAAAGATTATCAAAAATCTCTCTGTTTCTTATATATGTAGCATTTGAAAAACTCCAACAAGGGGAAAATGTCAGAAATTTCCTTCTTCTAATCCTTTACAATACTGTGTGCCTCTTGGATGAAGTAGGTGGGTAGGGACAGGATTGGATATCAGAATATTACTGAATATGCTTATGTATCTTTTGAAATTTAAATTATGTTAATATTAATTAAAAAGTCAAATTAAAAATTTAAAAATAAAAGCATTATTCATCTTTATTTTGTGAAAAAGCATACTGTCAACTTCAAATTAATGGACAAAATTGATTGCTACCTGGAATATTCTAGGCCTATTTTTCTGTTTGTATTTGGGCATACTGAACTTGATAATGGTTAATGACATGGCAGTCAGAAAACAGATCACTGTCTTTCCTTTGCTCTGGTGAGAACAACTGCTAATATAAATAAAAAACCATTAGACCCTGTCAACCCTTTGGGAAGGAAATAAACTGCATCTTTAAGTGAATTTAAATAATATCAAAGCCTGAGTCTAAATTCAGATTTATCTCATATTAACAAAGTCCATTAGCTACCTTCCTGCTTGTACATTTTGGGCCCTCTACAATTGGAGGTCAGAACAGCCTCATTTGCATATTAGAAGTCCCTATCCTTAGTGCAAAGTCATGCCAGATGAAGGCTAAACTAAAAAACATCAGCAAGTTGTCAAAAGTTGAGTTTCTAACATCACAGAATGATAGGCTGTAAAATAGTGCTTTTTTTTTTTTTTTTTTTTAGCTAAGCACAGTGACTCATGCTTACAGTCCCAACACTTTGGGAGGAGGCAGAGGAAGAAAGAGCACTTGAGCTTGGGAGTTCAAGACCAGATGGGCAATGTAGTGAGACCCATGCACTACAAAATGATAATAATAAATAAAAGAAAATGGTGCTTTTTGTAGGGAACATAAAATATTTTCTGTATTTTTATTATTTAATTAATCTTTGCAAAATGTTTGTGTAGAGGTAGGAGATTGCCTTTTTATGGAAAAGGAAAGAAACAAGTTAAGTGTAGGAGGGAATATTTACCAGAAAAACAATTCCATCTGCTCTGTGTCTGGATGATTTTATTAGCATGATGCAACCTTTACTTGGAGTTGCAAATAGAGTACTGTGAAGATGGATGTAAAGACTTGTCAAGAAGAATGATGATGGAGCTATCCTGTGATTGACAAGGGTAGTGCTGTCTCGTTTTTCTAAACTTCTTTTATTTTTTGAGACAGAGTTTAGCTCCTGTTGTCCAGGCTGGAATACAGTGGCACAATCTCGGCTTACTGCAACGTCCACCTCCTGGGTTCAAGCAATTCCCCTGCCTCAACCTCCTGAGTAGCTGGAATTACAGGTGCCCACTACCACACCTGGCTAATTTTTGTATTTTTAGTAGACATGTTGGCTAGGCTGTTCTTGAACTCCTGACCTCAGGTGATTCTCCCACTTAAGCCTCCCAAAGTGCTAGGATTACAGGTATGAGCCAACATAACTGGCCCATTTTTCTACACTTAAACAATGTTTTCCTCTTTTAGCTGTATCCCTCATTTCAGTGCTCACCCTAGGCAAAGTGCTTTTGAGGTTTTCTCTTTTTCTTGTTAAATGCTGATATTAATATTTTTTATATATCTATTGTTCTCTCAATGTGTATTGCAGAGCTCTGCAAGTATTTGAGACACTTTCAAGTAGTCTAAAGGCTTAGAACTAGCTTAATAATAACAAGACATTATTTACCTTTTATATTGTGTTGACATTTGCACTGATGGTGCAAAAGTAATGGTGAATAAAAATGCTGACACCAGAGCAGTAGCACCCAACTATATCAGTAATTGTTGTATCTTCCTTGCTATGCATTTGCAAGAAAAACAAGAAAACAAAAGCTAGTCACACATAAGAAAATCCTTGGTGAAGCAATAAAAATTGTTGTTATTAAATATTTACATTTAATTTTTCTAAGTCTCACAGAATATTGTCTGTGTGGCTAAATGGGAATTATACAAATAGTAATTCTGCTACAAACCAAAGTACTATGGCTGTTTCCAGGAAAAACACTCGCGTAATTGTTTGAGTTGTGAACTTAATACTTTCCTCTTAGACCACCATTTTTATTTGAAAAAATAATTGACAAAATATGATTATTCAAATTTAGGTATTTGCAGATACTTTCTTAAAAATGAATGAAAATTACAATTTTAAGGAAAATGACTATGACTGTATTTGTTACCAATGATAGCATCTGAGATTTCAAGTGAATATTAGAATTTTGGAAACTTGTGACAACTGATGTTATCTTAACAGCGTCCCAATCCTTAAAGCCTTTTCTGATGAGATAGGTGCAGGTGGTAACATTAACCAACAGATGCTATGATATTGTAAAATGAGAAGTGTCAAAATACGGAACATCTGTGTAATTCAATGAACCAATATTTTCCAAATGAATAACAAATTGATGAATAGGTAAAAGAAACTTTCAAAGTCCAAGACAGATCAGTGGATTTTAATGTGACTGTGTATAAAAAGCGTATTGACATGGTCTCAGATTCCAAATCACTTGTTAATTTTGATGTGATATCAAAGAATAATACCCATAATTATCTGGAAAAACCTACTGACCCAAGAGTTTTGATGCCTCTTTGCTAGCTGCAGACCTATGTGGCTGGTGAAACCCTTGCCCAAGACTTGCTTGACTCTGGGCTCACTGCTGGTGGTACCCCACCCTCTTGGCTCAGCATTCTGTGCCTGGCTTGCACTCTGGCCCAGATCCCACTCTCACTGCGGAATCTGCACTCAGCCTGTGGCTAGGCTGGGTGTGCTTAAGCCTGTTTGTATTACAGTCCCACCACCCCACTCTGACCAATGCCTTCTGGGCTGGCCTGGCTCTGCCATTGCTCCCTGTTGCGTGAGTTGGCCACACAGCAATGGCAGAAAGTGGAGGGCTACAGTGCCACGGCCTTTCTTAATTCCAACATTTAGCGGGTCCTGGGTTTGAATGAAGTTACACTGACAACTGGGGGATGAGCAGAGAGACAACTGGGGGGTGAGCAATGAAGCAGTTCTCAGTGAAGAGGGGGGCCTGAGTTGGGCAGCCCTTTTACCTGAAGTTGGGTACTTTCTGCCCCCTGCCCCACTCAAAGGGGGATAGTCCCAAAGTATGGTTGAATCCAGAGATTTTATGAGCTCAGAATGTCTGAGCTATGCTAATTGGATTGTGGGTATGCAAAAAAGGCTAAAAAATGGCACCACTTAAGATGGGCATGACATTGTAAAAAACCAATTAGGGAAGGGTAGGTATATGAAAAAGTAGATGAAGAGTGGGGATCAATCAGAGGCAAGTGGGCCAAACAGGAAGAGAAGTTCTCAATCTGGTCTGTGGATTTATCTACTATTCGTAGTTTGGTTTTCTTGCTTAAAACCACCTTTGGTTTGAAGGTCAGGTTTCACTGGGGAACCTTCCCTATCTGCCTAGGCATTTGACTGCCTCCTGCCGCTATCACTACAGCACTAAAGTACTCCTCCCTTTCCCAGCTACATTTGTATGAGGCTGTATTGACTTTATACAGGTCAAGTAAAACAACATTTCACTATGAAATAACTGCAAAAGCAGATAAGAGTCTTCGGCTCTTTTCTATTAATATAGATGTTAAAGAATATTTACAAAAATGCCTCTCTTACTGCATTTTTAGAAAGTATGTTTTTAATATTTAATATTAATAAAATATATTTGTTAATAGTCATTTTAAATTTTACATAATGAAGAACTTTTTAGTTTTAATCTCTAAAATGATAAGTATCAATATATACAAACCACATAATCAAAATTCTTTGGCATCCTCAATACTTTTTAAGCATCCAAAGAGGTCTGGAAACTAAAAAGGTTGAGAACTGCTACTGTGCAAAAACTTCAATTGACTATAGTGACAAGATTAATTACACTATTTATTTGAAAATATCTGTCAAACTAAGGCTATCCTGATAATAGGTAAATTACTATGCTTATTGATCATTAACTGATAGTGACCAAAACATCTCTAAAATTGTTTGCTTAAATTTAATGGAATGATACATTGCTAATTTCTTTGAAAAGTTAGAAAAGATAGATTGGATAATAATCCAAGTAAATTAAATATGACTACCTTTCCAGATATCCAGTTTGGCTTCACACCATTTGGGGGTGTTATTTACAGTATTACATTTCTGTGCTTTGTTATTGCTTTTTTCTTCAGTGTTAGATGAAAATGCAATCGCTAATTTGCATGTTTGCATATATTTACAGAGCATGCTTTAAAACCTTTATGTCCAATATGCAAACTAAGAGAAAAAAATAGTGTAATTCATTATTGTACTAATTCATAATAGCACATAATCCATCATATGATAGTGATATGCTCAATATTCTGGTACAGAATATTTAAGCTCTTTTAAAATTAACAGATGGGATACAATTTGAAATTGTGAATACTAGACATGTATACAGAAGGACAGAGTAAAAGGTAGGTAAAGAGCTCAGATTAAAATGTAGATGACCTTGAGAAGAGTGATAGTGGAGGTAGTAGGTAAACAGGATGTAGAGAGAAACAAGATATTCTTTATCTGTCTTAGCTGTGCTGTTACACAATGCATATTGTGAACATTGACAACCCAAACAATGTGTCTGTGTTCTGTATATTTGTGGATACCTATGTATGTGCATTCTCTATATTTACATATAAATGCATATGTGGCATTCTCTATACATATATAAATATGTATTTAAATTCCATATACACTGTATTACATTTTATATTTCATTTAACAAATACTTTTAAGATATTTCATGGTGACACTGGTATCTTTGGCAGTGTTGACATGTCTGTAATATAAGTAAATTCATGCAATTATTTTAAATTTATAGTATATTTTGCTCTTATTTTAAAATGAATGAAAACCTTTAAAATGTTTTTTATTAGTGGAAATACAATTGAGACTATGGTACAAATCAATTGTCATGCTAAAATCAGTGGATAACCTCAATTAAGAATTCAGTTGATTTAAGCTGGTTGATTCATATAAGTTGCGAAGAAAGAAGGAAAAAAGCAAGTGTTTAAAATGCTGTGATATATATACAAACATAAACATACAAATACACATACATGCACAGTGTTACATTTACTAGATGATGAGATAGAATGGATTAATAATTAGGCAGGAAATAGGCAGTGACCCAGATTCACAGATCTATGGAGATGTTTATAGATATGCAGCTTCCCTACACGTTTGTTTTGAGGAGAAGGGTACTCTTCAATTTTTGGGGGGTTTGCAGGAACAAAACTTGTAAGAATACTTATTTTAAACATTTTACCTCCCCTCCTAGTCCATTCTCCAGATAACTGCCAGCAATCTTTGAAATTGTAAAGTGGATCAAAATGGACTTTTCTACTACTGCAATTGCCATCAGGCTAAAATTCAAAATCTGTGTTGTGGTATACAAAAGAAATAGCCTGTTTCCTTTCGACTACTCTGGCCTCTCCTGGAATCATCTTCCTTCATTCACAATGTATCTTCACAAAGGGACTTCCTCAGTTCTCTGAGTAGGCCATGCTTTGTTTATTTGTTTTAATCTCAAAGCATTTATTCAAGCCAGTGCTTCTGTAGGAATCTCTCCCTCATCTGATTGATTAATTTTTATCTGATTGATAAATGTTTCCAACTGCCTTTCTCCTCTACCAACACTGCTCCTCCCAGTCTAAACTATTTCCTTTTACATTGTCCTTCCTTAGCTACCTGTAATTTTCTTTTACAGTGTTTATTATACAATGCCAGTATATATAGTATTTACATAAAAAGTATTGCTTACTATCTTTCTTCACTTTGGTGAATGTTTAAATGTTATTTATCCTCCAGATCTAGAATCTTTCACATAGTTAACTCAGTCATTTGTTGAATGAATACAAAAGTGAAAGTGTTATAATCTATACTTAATTTCTTGCTCAACATTCTGAAAAATGTTCGATTTAATGTCCTGTATAATTACTATTGTTCCTTTTCTTCTGGCATGTTGTATGTGTTTTATTATATTCATTGAAATGTAATCTGTCATCTTTTGAGTTCAGTAATAAAATCATTGTATTTTGCATGTCTTTTATTAAAACAGACTTATTTAGATATAAATTATACCCATTTAAAGTGTATTAATTCCTGTTTTTTAGCATATTTACAAATTTCTACAGCCATCACCAAAATCTAATTTTGGAACATTTTTATCGCCCTGAAAATAAACCCAGTACCCATTAGCAGCTACTGTCCAGGCTTCCTCTAGTCATAGACAACCCAATAATCTCCATTCTGTCTCTGTTTATCTCTGACATTTCAGGTAATTGAAAACATAAAATATGTGGTATTTTGTGATCGGCTTCTGTTTACTTAAATCTTTTTTCTCGTCATTCATACTCATTTACTTTTACAAAGGTATCAATCTACGATTAATTGGAAATTTTTTAAAGGGCCCTTATTTGCAGTTAGTTTGAGAAGCCCTATTTTAATAAACATTTATTCATTTTTTTTTTTTGTGGTTGCCAAACAAATAGACATTTAGGTAATAATTAGAAGTTCTAAATGTGTTTAAGTATGTAGTTAAAAACAATCTTACCATTTGTGTACACTGAAATTTCAGAAATCCATGGTGGAGGAAAGTAGAATGTCTAAAATGGTTGCAGTTGAGCTGAGAAAATGGCACTTAAGGTAGCTTCTTCTAGATTTTTCCCCCTCACTGTAGCTTTCATAACTAAAATGTTTATTGCTGGCAAGTCATCCTAATTAGAAAGCATGTACTAAAGTAATCTAGTTTTTGAAAATATTATTTTCACATAGTAAAGTTTACTTTTCACAAATGTATACATATATTTCTCTGTGTAAATGCATTTGTACATAATTTATCAATTTTTTTTCCAAAATATTTGAAGGCTGAGTATTCATCTCGCAGGTGCTGGACTCAAAGTCCATGGTAGTAACTTCCTAGGAGACATATTTGAATAAAACATGTACATTGATGATGATTTTTCCTAGAAAATGCAAGAAAGACTGATTTAGCATCAAAGATTTATCCACGTTTAATGTATATCAAAATGCTTATGCTAACACAAAACAGGATAGAAATGGTCAATTCACAGAATTCAAAAATTGCTATGTTCTTAAGTTTATTTTTGATTTAAATACTACTGATTTAACCAAAATAAAATAGGCAGGGGAAAAATGTAGTTTAATATTTCCTACCTATGCTACTTCTATGCACTACCACAGGACCACTCTGTAGGCTGCAAGAATCCTGATCTTATTGCATGCCAGGTATTGCGCTCTGTCCTTAAGTTTTTCAACCCCAAGTTGTTAAACAATAGGACTGACTTTCTTTTGGCTTACAAACCCCTAAGACCTGCTTATTATAAATGGGGTGTAACACTTATTGGTTCAACTGCTTTATTTTACATGATGAGTCAAATTTTAATAATAAGCATAGGAATTACAACAATCCTGTGATTGGGTCAGCACTTGCAGACCACTGCAAGGTTATTGCTTTTCTTTTTTCCCTATTACAACATCAGCCATGGATAAACCAACTTGACATTTGTTTTGTGTTTTTCCTCGCCTATCCAAGAAATATCATAAACACAGATAGTACTTGTAGGATATTTCCTATATATTTCTGTTGAAACAAATTGGTTGTGAGAAGTTCATCCAAAAAATTGCCTCAACTATATCTGCAATGTCCCTAGAGGATAAACTATACAATCAAACTTTGTCAATTAAATTTATCTTTTTATTGGAAGAATCCCATCATGACAGATTCTTATCAATTATTTCTGAAACTGAAATAAGTGTGTAATTTGGGGTCGTAAAGAACAAATATAACAAAAGTCTCATAATTTCTGCCTTACTAAAATTATTCTTTGGATCATATTATTTCTGTATTACAAGCCAGACCTGTTAAACTGATGTTGATTATATTTAAATTAAAATCAAACCAAACCAAATCCAGCAAGAATAACTGTCAAGACAAAAATTATGTTTATTTTTTGCTCTATGAAAAATCTGACTCTAATTCTCTCCATATTTTAAATATAAAACATTATTTTTTTCTAAGATATTAGCAACTTAAAAGTGCTACTAACTCCTTAATATCTATACTTCTTAAATACCAATCACTACCTATTAAAAAAAAAGAAAGATTCAAATTGATAAGTATGCCTCAAGTCACAAGAAAACAAAGGGGGCTCTTTGCTGGCTTTTTTATGAACCTCAAAGACTTGAATCTGTTGGGTATATGGAGAAATCTATAAAAACTTCAGCATTAGCTATTTTTATTTGATGATTTGCTTTGATCATACTAATTGACATTTTTTGTCTCAGGCTAAACTACATAAATATTAAATATAAATTATTGAAACATACATTTTTTTTTCTATATTTTGAAACATTTTGGTAACTACCAATGAGTTGCCTGAATAAATAGCCCCATTATTGTTTATTTTGGTGATCCTATATTTTAATTATTTTCAAGATTTTGCAAATTTTGACAATACATGTTTCTTAAGTTTATTAGAACATTACTGTACTGGTAATGGTAGCTTCTCTCAGAATAAGCATAATGCATCAATTATGTATGGTATATTGGTTTTGGCACAAAACTAGCACATGTTAAATTCATACATAGATGACAAAATTATGGATCACTACAACAATAGCATAACATGACTAGAATGTACATATATTAAAGGAATACACTGCTTATTAAACAGGACAAAGAGGATATTGCTTATCAATTTAAGCATAGAACAAATACCTATATCCTGTTAAATATTTAGTTTCATGATATTCTCTCGTCATTATAATTATGGCTTTGTTCATTCTTATTTATCTACCGTAAATGCTTTACAAGAGAGATGAAACCATGCATTTAGTTCAGCTATAACTTCAAAGGCAAAATAGCCTAAAAAGAAATTCTAAGTAAGTTACATTCATAAGCTTTTGAATAAACAGAGTGATCAGTCTATGTCTACCTATGAACCTATTTATCTACCTATCATCTGTCTATATTATTGATAGATGCTCATGTACACATGTGGAATCCAGAGAAATATGCAGTTTTCCCCCTCACTCAGTGTCTATTTGGACCCTTTTTCTTCTGCTTTCCCCACTGGGAGCTTATGTTTTAGACTCTCAGTTTCTTCCTGAGGTATTACTAACAAAGACCATGTCATATTGGAGGAATGAGAGACCCATCGATGGGGACAACAGGGCATGCTGTATCATAAATATAGTCATAGATGAGGATTAATTTACAATGATAGGAGGAAGAGATGAGGATGAAAATAAATATGATGTGAGATTAGCTGTACTGTACTTGGCATAAATAAGACAAAATGCAAATATTATTTTGATTAGCATTACAGAATAATTAGAGGTTTAAACTAAATCAATTTTCTTTTATTCCTTTAGTTTCCTCAGCTACAACCAAACAGGAAACCTAGCAACACTTTTTGTCAATGTGTATCCATTTCCCATTGTACTGAATGTTTTTTATGCTGATTGATTATAGATAAGCCCTTGTTAGGTATTATGTGTGTCATGCATTTTCTGTTGAAGATCATGGCTAGGCCCATTTACTCAAACATATTTGCCATGACATCAATACTTTAGTCTAAAAGTATTCATTTATTATTTAAAAACATGCTTATTTTGAAAAGTCAAGAAATATACACAAGAGAAGAAATAAAATTAAATCCACCAATCTCAAACTGGCAGCAAAGCAAACATCTATCCACAGCAGAATGCGAAACAATGTTTGCAATCTACCCATCTGACAAAAAGCTAATATCCAGAATCTACAAAGAACTAAAGCAGATTTATAAGAAAAAAAACAAACCCATTCAAAAGTGGGCAAAGATATGAACAGATACTTTTCAAAAGAAGACATTTATGAGGCCAAACATATGAAAAAATGTTCATCACTGGACATCAGAAAAATGCAAATCAAAACCACATTGAGATACCATCTCACATCAGTTAGAATGGCGATCATTCAAAAATCATGAGACAACAGATGCTGGAGAGGATGTGGAGAAATAGGAACACTTTTACACTGCTGATGGGAGTGTACATTAGTTCAACCATTGTGGAAAACAGTGTGGCGATTCCTCGAGGATTTGGAACTAGAAATACCATTTGACCCAGCAATCCCATTACTGGGTATATACCCAAAGGATTATAAATTGTTCTATTATAAAGACACATGTACACACATGTTCATTGTGGCACTATTTACAATAGCAAATACCTGGAACCAACCCAAATGCCCATCAATGATAGACTGGACAAAGAAAATATGGCACATATATACCGTGGAATACTGTGCAGCCATAAAAAAGGATGCGTTCATGTTTTTGGAAGGGACATGAATGAATCTGGAAATCATCATCTTCAGCAAACTGTTACAAGAAGAGAAAACAAAATACAGAATGTTCTTGCTCATAGGCAGGTGATGGACAATAAGAACACATGAGCACAGGGAGGTGAGCATCACGCACTGGGGTCTGTTGGAGGGGGAGCTAAGGGAGAGACAGCAGAGGGTGGGGAGGTTGAGGAGGGATAACATGGAGAGAATTGCCAGATATAGGTGACTCGGGGATGGAGGCAGCAAACCATGCCAGATATAGGTGACTCGGGGATGGAGGCAGCAAACCACTTTGCCATGTATGTACCTATGCAACAATCCTGCAAGATCTGCATATGTATCCCAGGGTGTATAATACAATAAAAAAAGAAAGAAAGAAAGAAAATGCTTGTAAGTTAAATGGGAGTGAAAAGTACTTACAAAGCCAAGAAAGTTTGCTTAGGTCTAACTAGTTTTAATTAACAATAGTTAATTTTTGCTTGAAAATTCACTATTTACCTTAAATGGGTTTCCTAAAGATAGCCTTCTTTGCTCTTTGCATTTCGCTGTGATTCAGTGAGTGTTTCTCAAGTAAAATATCATTTATCTTGTTTGTAAGGGCTAATAAGTGCAAAAACTATATATCGAATGCTTAACAGTGTGTTAGATATGACACAAATTGCTTCACATGTATTAATCCTCACATCAACTCTATGACTCAGGTATTAACATTATCGACATATCATAGATAGGAAAAATATATCACAGAAATTATGTTACTTACATAAGCAACACAGATAAAGCTAGAATTAAAGGCTGTCTGGTTCTAGAAACCATGCTGTCCCTAAAATAGCACATTAGAAAAGGTCATTAGGCACAGGTGATTTGCAAAATGTTCATGGATATTCCATTTTAGTTAATCGGAAATTCAACAAAAAGTGCTTTAGAAATTAGATATAAATTTTATCAAATTTTGTTTTTTCACAGATAAAAAAGAGCCATAAGTTAATCACAGAAGCAATGCAGCAAATAATGCTGAAGACTTTCTTTGTTTCATTTGACTGTTTTTTTGTTTGTTTGTTTTGTTTTGTTTCCATTTATTTTATTGCATTTTAGGTTTTGGGGTACATGTGAAGAACATGCAAAATTCTTGCATAGGTACACACGTGGTAGTGTGATTTGCTGCCTTCCTCCCCATCACCTACATCTGGCATCTCTCCCCTTGCTATCTCTCCCCGGCTCCCCACCCCCCACCGTCCCTCCCCTATTTCCCCCCAACTGACCCCAGTGTGTATTGCTCCCCTCCCTGTGTCCATGTGTTCTCATTGTTCAACACCCGCCTATGAGTGAGAACATGCGGTGTTTGATCTTCTGCTCTTCTGTCAGTTTGCTGAGAATGATGGTTTCCAGTTTCATCCATGTCCCTACAAAGGACGCAAACTCATCATTTTTGATGGCTGCATAATATTCCATGGTGTATATGTGCCAGATTTTCCCTGTCCAGTCTATCATCAATGGGTAGGAGTGTAAATTAGTTCAACCATTGTGGAAGACAATGTGGTGATTCCTCAAGGACCTAGAAATAGAAATTCCATTTGATCCAGGAATCCCATTACTGAGTATATATCCAAAGGATTATGAATCGTTCTACTATAAGGACAAGTGCACATGAATGTTCACTTCAGCACTGTTTACAATAGCAAAGACCTGGAACCAACCCAAGTGACTGTTATTTTTAAATAAAAGTAACTCATAAAATATAGAAGTAATTTTGTTAATAACCTTGAAAGAATGTAAAAGTATAATTTAAAATAGAAAAATTTTCTTTGGGAAAAACTAAGTTTATAGGGAAGATAAAATATTCATGGCCCTATCATCTCAGTCCAAAAACTCCTTAAGCTGGTTAGCAATTTTAGCAAATCTCAGGATACAAAATCAATGGGCAAAAATCAGAAGCATTCCTATACACTAACAATAGACAAGTAGAGAACGAGATCATGAATGAACTCCCATTCACAAATGCTACCAAAAAAATAGAATACTTAGAAATACTGCTAACAAGGGATGTGAAGGACCTCTTCAAGGAGAACTACAAGTCACTACTCAAGGAAATAGGAGAGGATATTAAAAAATGGAAAAACATTCCATCCTCCTGGATAGGAAGAATCATTATCATAAAAATGGCCATACTGCCCAAAGTAATTTATAGATTCAATGCTATTCCCATCAAACTACTATTGATATTCTTTGCATAATTAGAAGATACTACTTGAAATTTTACATGCAAACAAAATAAACCTGTATATCCAAGACAATCCTAAGCAAAAATAACAAAGCTGGAGGCATCACACTACCTGACTTCAAACTATACTATAAGTCTACAGTAATCAAAACAGCATGGTACTGGTACCAAAACAGACATACAGAACAATGGAACAGAACAGAGACCTCAGAAATAACACCACACATCTACAACCATCTGATCTTTGACAAACCCGACAAAAACAATGGAGAAAAGAATCTCTATTTAAAAACGGTAGTGGGAAAACTGGCTATTCATATGCAGAAAACTGAAAATGGACCCCTTCCTTACACCTTATACAAAAAGTAACTCAAGGTAGATTAAAGGCTTAAATGTAAAACCCAGACCCTTACAAACCCCAGAAGAAAACCTAGGCAATACCATTCAGGACATAGGCATGGACAAAGACTTCTTGACTGAAACACCAAAAGCAATGGCCACAAAAGCCAAAATTGACAAATGAGATCTAATTAAATTAAAGAGCTTCTACACAGCAAAAGAAATTAGCATCAGAGTGAACAGGCAACCTACAGAATGGGAAAAAATTTTGTAATCTACCTATCTAACAAAAGTATAATATCCAGAATCTAAAAGGATCTTAAACAAATTTACAAGAAAAATAAACCCCATCAAAAAGTGGGCAAAGGATATGAAAAGACGTTTCTCCAAATAATATATTTATGTGGCCAAGAAACATATGAAAAAAAAGCTCAACATCACTGATTACCAGAGAAATGCAAATCAAAACCACAATGAGATATCATCTCACATGAGTTAGAGTGGTGATTATTAAAAAGTCAATAAGCATTAGATGCTGATGAGGCTGTGGAGAAATAGGAATGCTTTCACACTGTTGGCAGGAATGTAAATTAGTTCAACCATTGTGGAAGACAGTGTGTCCCTTCCTCAAGGATCTAGAACCAAGATACCATTTGACCCAGCAATCCCATTACTGAGTATACACAAAGGAATATAAATCATTCTAATATAAAGACACATGCACCAATATGTTTATTGCAACACTATTTGTAATAGCAAAGACATGGAACCAATACAAATGCCCATCAGTGATAGACTCGATAAAGAAATGTGGTACATATACACCATGGAATACTATGCACTCATAAAAACCTGAGTTCATGTCCTTTGCAGGGACATGGATGAAGCTGGTAGCCATTATCCTCAGCAAACTAACACAGGAACAGAAAACCAAACACCACATGTTCCCACTCATAAGTGAGAGTTAAAAATGAGAACACATGGACACTGGGAAGGGAACAACACATACCAGAACCTGTTGTGGGGTGAGGGCAATGGGAGGAAGAATATTAAGACAAATACCTAAGGCACCTGGGGCTTGAAAACTTACATGATGGGTTGATAGGTGCAGCAAACCACCATGGTACATGCATTCTGTGTAACAAACCTGCACATTCTGCACATGTATCCAAGAACTTAAGTAAAATAAAATAAAAAGAAAAAAATTCAACTCTGTTTCTTAGAACAATTTGATAAAATGTTGTTCCAATGTGGTCTTTAAATGCTAAGTATACTTCATAGCATTTTTTGATAAAACTATATATCAAAATGCTGGCAATAAACATTTTGTTATCTGGCAATAAACATTGTGTTATCTGACAATAAAAAAAAACTTATGTTTAAGTGCTAAGAAATTTGCATTAAAGCAATTCTCTCTGTTATTGCTTGGTCTCTGTACTTCTGTATATGTCACTAATTTTTTGGTGTCAAGTGGAAGAAATTCAAATCAAACCCAACCAGATGGACATAAAAGGGAAATGTTTTAGAAGGTTCATGTAATTTCAGATCATCATGGTGCAGCCAGTAGGACTTTCTTTTGATTTCATCTCCGGATCTCCTTCCTCCTCCCTCTCCTCCCTTCCTCTCCCTTCTCCCTCTCCCTCCTCCCTCTCCCAGCTCCTCCCCTCCCTTTCCCTCCTCCTCCCCTCCTCTTCCCCTCCCACCCTCCCTCTCTGTCTTATTCCCCTCCCCCTCTATGCTCCCTCTCCCTTCTCCCTCCCCTCCACCTCCTCCCTTTTCCCTCATCCTTCTCCTCTCATTTCCCTCCCTGTTTCCTTTCCTTTCCCTCTGGTTTCCCTCCTCTCCCCCACCCCCTATCCTCCCCTCCCTTCTCCCTCACCTTCCCCCTCTCCTTCTCCCTCTCCTCCTTCTCCCTGTCCTTCTCCCACTCCTTTGTAGGATTCTTTTTCTCAGAAGGAATCGTTCCTTTAGAGAACTTAGGCACAGGCAGTTCCTAAGCGTCATGAGTTTTGCAACTGAAGACAGGAACACATTCTTTCTCTAATTCTACATTTTAAAATTTCTTAGAATATCTGTAATTGCTCCAGCTTAGTCAGGGTGCCAATTCTTAAAACATTCAACTTTCTTCAGGGTACTGGAGTCTATAATAATATAAATCTTTTTTTTCATGTGACTGGGTGGGTGAGAGAAAAGCAGTGATGTGGTTTCCAGAAGAAATAGGAGTTTTGGACAGATGAAATGATAGAGATATTCAACATCTTGCTATAATTTTGCCATTCCTGTTTGAAAAAAGACTGTGCCTTAATTAACATATATGATCATTTCACACTAGTTAAAAGTATATTGGCTCTCTGTTAAAGTTTATTGTACTCTTCATTTTGTTTTCATGATTCTCATAGACTGTATAACAGGGTATTTATGCATTTAGTTAGGCAAGGTACTTGGAGATATACGTGAGTTTAAAAAAGAACTTTACAAATGTTTAACCTCAAAACAAATATGTTCTTTTTATATGATTTTATTTTATTTTTTAATCAAACATTTAGCCTTACAATTTGCTTCACCCTGTTTCAGTTAATGAATTAAAGATAAAAAAAAAAAAAAATTCAAATACCTGCCTTCAAGCTGATTTCCAGAGTTTGCTTATTAAACTTATAGAACATTTAGGTTGACCCCCTTCCCCAGTTTATAGGCATCACATTTTTATCAAACTAAATTATTGTCCATTAGATAACTCAGCCTCTAAGCAGTCCAATGTTTATTACGTTATGTAGTAAGCTGACTTCTCTGGCTAATTTTGCTTTAGTAACTTCTCTCATATATAATTTTTTTTCTGTGGTGTTTTGCTTGAGATCCCTTGTCCCTGTTTTCAGTTTATGTTTTCTTTTATTTCTTGTGATCTTACAGAAACACTTCATGTATTGGCTGGGTTCTAGCTCAAAATTAAAACTGCTTGGGGCTTGGGTGTGTAGTGATAGAAAATGCAGATGTAGTTGCATCGATATTTAGGTGTATTATTTATTCCTTATGCAAAGCACTGCTTCAAGGACCCTATTTCAATATTGCTAGAGGAAAATTAACCTTCTGACTTTCCTTTTTTGCAGAACTCTTGCTAATTACAAGTATAATGATCACATTTTTGTGAGTTCGATTATCTTCATGGAATCTATCAGGTAAGGGCCCAATGAGGTCAAAATACCTGTTTTTAAATACTTTAAGAAATAAAGAAGTCACACAAATTTAAAAAAAAAAAAAGAGACTTGTCTCTATTCCCACATCTCTATTAATCATTCTAGTTTCTAAGTATGTGTAATATTCTATGTTTAAAGCAGAAATGAACTTGATTTGTAAATATTTTCATTAGAGCCCTTTCTCCAGTTTAAAAATATTTAGACTTTTTTTTACTTAACTAAATTTCACTTTGTGTTAGACAGCTTTTTCACTAAAATAGCCTTATCTAAAATATGTGAAGATTAAAAAAATTATCTGCATATATTTTCAGAAAATATAAGTTGTGAAAAATATGATTTATCTACAGTGTGAAGGACTTCATAGAATCTTCCTCTTGTTAACAGTTTTTGCCAGTTAAAGTAGTGCCCTTTAGCCTAGACTTCCATTATTTTTTTAAATTGCATTTTAGGTTTTGGGGTACATGTGAAGAACATACAAGATTGTTGCATAGGTACAAACATGGCAATGTGATTTGCTGCCTTCCTCCCCATCACCTATATCTGACATTTCTCCCCATGCTATCTCTCCCCACCCCCCGTCCCTCCTCCATTTCCCCCCAACAGACCCCAGTGTGTAGTGCTCCCCTCCCTGTGTCCATGTGTTTTCATTGTTCAACACCCGCCTATGACTGAGAACATGTGGTGTTTGATTTTCTGCTCTTGTGTCAGTTTGCTGAGAATGATGGTTTCCAGGTTCATCCATGTCCATACAAAGGACAGGAACTCATCATTTTTGATGGCTGCATAATATTCCATGGTGTATATATACCACATTTTCCCTGTCCAGTCTATCATCGATGGGCATTTGGGTTGGTTCCAGGTCTTTACTATTGTAAACAGTGCTGTAATGAACATTAGTGTGCATGTGTCCTTATAGTAGAACAATTTATAATCCTTTGGATATATACCCAGCAATGCAAAATCTTTTGTTTGAATTTGAGTAACTATGAACCATTCTATGCAAATGTTTCAGAATCATGTGAACACATATCATATATAGATGGAGATAAATATATACAATTTTTTTAAACTGCCAAGGTAACTTTATCTATTTTTTTTCTTAATTGGACAAAATGCTACTAGCCATGCCATATTCTCCAAAAAACCTGTCTTTACCAAAATCATGTTTGGAATATATTAGCGTCTCTGTGCCCAGATTTCATTAGTTTTCAAGACTATAATTCCAGGTTTGCCTTACAAAGCATAGCATCGGCAAAATATTCTCTGGTTTGCATCAATTTATATATTTAATTGAACTACCTGATTTTACAACAGAAAAATATTTCCATGCAATTCACAAACCCCACTGAGGGAAACTAGATTTGTAAAGCCACATGTGGGAGTCCCACTGTTTCTACCAGTTTCATTTAAATTTAAGATTTAACTGGAATTATTGAAAGAAGAAGATTGCAGCAGTATCACAACAGGTAAACCTGGACCCCTAATGGTGATTTGATATTTGTTTTGTAAAAGCTGATAGTCCAATGAAGAGCCATACTGATGAAAATATTAAGCCTCTTTCATAAATTTATTCAATATCTCTACTTTTAGTCATATTACCCATCTACTTGGAATATGGCATGTTTCCAAGCAAAAGATTATTTCAATAATTCTGCTGGTTGTTTGCATATTTTATGTTTCTTGATTTTTAAATTGGATTTTTATATCAGGTTACTTAAGTTTTTGTTATTGCCAGGAACCTACTTTGATTGCTTGTATTTTTTTGTGCCATTATTTATGCTAGAAAGCACTACTGGAATGAATGAAGTAAAATTTAAATGTCCTTTGCTGAAATACAATTCTTATGAAGACTGACAAAGTCATGTCTGAATGTATATATATATATTTCATATATAAACTATGACAAATAGAAGTATTGATCCTTTGTAAGTCTTTTGCTAGCTTTTGATTTTAAAAACTATACAAATACTAGAAATATAATGTTTAGCTTTATTTCCATTTCTTAGATTAAAAAATAATAAAAAGTAACTGGTTTATTTGCAGCCATTAATATTGCTCTTCTGGGTTTTATATTTTTAAAAACATAATGCCATAAGATTTTTAGTTGTTTTTCAAATTTCCCCATTTTCTCATAGATGTGAGTCATTTTCTTTGGAAGGAAATAAAGGTTAAATTAGAATGTAAAATAAGCCCTAGCACTGAAGATAAAATTCTAATGACATCTCAAACTTTCCCATTTTGCTTTCTAGAATGGTGGATATTGTGATTTCTACTTTATTACTATAACTAAAACAAAACAAAACAAAACAAAACAAAAAAACTCTAAGGTACATTTTCTTGAGAAAAGAAAGGAGTTGTGTCTTCCATAGTTCTCCTGGCTCAAAACGGTCTGTTTAAAAAGGAAACCAAAGGGTTATGATCTGTCAAGTAAAGGGTACATTAAAATGTTATGGTATTCACTGGACGTTTCAGGTATCTTGTGACAATTCCAAATCTGCAATATATTTCCTACTTCTCACAATATAAGTCCACAGTCCTTTTTCAGAACCTCACACTGTCCGATTCCCAATGATGTGTTTCTATGCAATTCCAAACCAATCTAGCTAATTCTTTCCAATCATGATGTTTGCTCAGAAGTCATTTGAGGCTGGGTTTACAAAAACAAAAATGTTTATCTAATTATGATGGTTAATATTGAATGTCAACTTGATTGGATTGAAGGAAGCAAAGTATTGTTCCTGGGTCTGTCTCTGAGGGTGTTGCCAAAAGAGATTAACATTTGGACTAGGAGAGGCAGACGCACCTTCAATCCAGATGGGTACCATCTAATCAGCTCCCAGCACAGCTAGAATAAAGCAGACAGAAGAATGTGTAAGGACTAGGCTTGCTAAGTCTTCTAGCCTTCCTCTTTCTCTCATGCTCATGCTTCCTTGTCTTCTAATGTCAGACTTCAAGTTCTTCAGCTTTTGGAGTCTTGGACCAGTGGTTTGCCAGGGGCTCTTGGGCCATCACCCGCAGACTGAAGGCTGCACTGTTGGCTTCCCTACTTTTGAGGTTTTGGTACTCAGATTGGCTTCTCTGCCCTTCAGCTTGCAGTTGGCCTATTGTGGGACCTCACCTTGTGATCCTGTGAGTCAATACTCCTTAATAAACTCCCTTTCATATGTACGTCTATCCTATTAGTTCTGTCCCTTTAGGGAACCCTGACTAATACAGGAGTTCACTTAAAATTTTAGTCATTGTTTATGGCAATGATTAGAAAACAAATTCAGAAGGGTTACTGGATTTTTTGACAGACTATATTTTCTTTGACATTATGTCAGTAATACTTCGTCAGGAGTTCCAGTTTGATAAGGGCAGCTGCACAGCCCAAGCTCAAAGATGAGATAAATTTTCCTTTGAAAGAACCATCATGAGCACCATCTTTCAAGGTCCTAACCCATTTATTTATTCAAGTGGAAGCCTGGGTTGCTTTATTACCTGTACCTGTTGTCACTCTTAGAGTCTTCAGTGCAGAAACTGGAAGAAGCAAAATAAAGACTACAGTTTTTCTGAAAATTGAGGGGTAACAACTGCTTTATTGATAGAATTCACATGGAAATTTCATAGTCTTCTTGAAAAACAAAGATCTGTGCCTGTATAGAATGGGAACTTAGATGAACACAGCCGTGTGTTTCCTGTTGGCTTGGAAAAGAAAAATAGATTGTTCTATCTGCCTCATTTTGCTCCATCATAATTGACTTTAAACAAAAAATAAGTTTTTTATAAAATAGTATTTCATTAAATATCACATCAAAGGGGAATTAGCTGTTTAAAAGGGTGTACCTTCAGATATCATCTCATTTATGTCATTTTTCGTTGTTACTTTTCTAACTGTCAAAATATATACTTTTCCTTTAAGTTCTTATAAGATGGTTTTACTTGTGTTCCCATACCACGTGTTGACATAGTTTTAAAAACAGTTCTTCCTTGCTCTTCTTATTTTGCTTAAATGGGAAAATTTCTTAAACATGAGTAAATGGAAATTGAGTTTACCTGTGATTTGCCAAGGTCAGTTTTAAACATCATTACTAAGTTGCACATGTCAAAAAATGATTAAGTGTTTCATAAAAGGGACAATGACATAAAACTGGGCTAACAAATTTGAGATTTATTCATTTTCTCCTCTAGTTCTAAATTTTAATTTCTGGATAAATACTGGCTATAGCACAAAGTTTAGACACACATGTTTCCAGCAAATCAACTAAGAAACTAAATTTCATTTACCAAAACCAGAAACGTTAGCATCTCTTTATTCTTCATGCTTTTGTCAAAAATAAAGAATGTAGGTAATTGGGGGAGGGGGAAGAAATTAGTTATTTTATGGTTGTCATGTACTCTTTCTATTCAAGAAAGCATAATTTCCTCCTGGAAGGAAGCAGATTTTATGCCTTAGGCTGGGCATAAATCAAACAGAAATGCTATGACATAGACAGTAATTTTATAAACTATCATGTTGTGGAAAATAGAGTTAAGCTGTAATCTGTGATGCAGTTACCATCCCTCTAAGGAATAACTGAGTAATGGGCAACAGTTCTAAAGAGCTTTTGGTGTTGTGATCTTTTGACACATCCAGAGAATGACTAGGCTCTTTTAGGTAAATGATTTGGGGAAGTTTTCATAGTGGCTTTTATACTACAAATGTTGTTTAACCAAACTTCATTCAAGCCATGTACAGCTCTTTACCAACATGAATAGATTTTTAAACTATTTTTTCCATCATATTTTCTCCAAAATAGTTTATCTTATAAATACAACAGCTATTGCATTAATGGTTCTGAAAACTGTGTCATTCCTTAAAAAAGGTTGACATTAAAAAGAAGAAAATTTTCATTACAAGTTTTTAGAACTAGAATAAATTTCATTGAACTAAGATACATAAATTTGATAGAGTTTCTGAATATTACAGTTTAAAATGACATAAATCCAATAGGGTATTATGAATCAGCTTTGATTTTTAGCATTTATCTTGCATTTTTTATATTTAAAGAATCATCACCTCTCAATTGCCCAGTATGCTCATGGCTTAGAGCTTTAGCTTTTTTGGCTTGTTCCCTGCTTCCTACTTTCTGGATACTTCACCAAGTCATCAGGCATCTCCATCACAGCTAGCCAGGAGTGGGAAAAATAGTGAGACTCAAGTCAGTCAATTTCATTATTGATTCCTAGTACTTTTTATTTTTTGAAACAGACCAGTGGAGGATAGTTTGAAATCATTGTCTAACTCAAATACCTTCATCTGTCTCTTATTCATACTGAGTCACTTGGAATTACAAATATTATTCACTTTTGACAACTTGAACACAGAGTGTAGTTTTAAAGACGTTTTTATGTTCAAAGTACACTACATTTTAGGGAAGGCTTGGCAAATTTTTTCCTGGTTACACTGTCATATTCTGTCAGATACTTTAATTATAAAGGTAATGTATGTTTATTTTAAGGAATCAAATTATAATAGGGAATATTAATTTTCTTCCTATTCATTGGAGTGACTAATTTCATTCTCTAGAAGAAATTATAGTGAACTCACATTGGTGTACAGTGTTCCAGAATGTTTATTTTCTTTTATAAATTGGAACTACTCTGTATTTTGTTTCAACCATGATTAATATTTAAGCTAAATAAGAAAAATAAGTATTTTTTTCATCTAGAGTAATATAGATAACCTTTTTCATTTAAGCCGCTAAATGTTATTGTAATGTTTGCACATACAAAATTTATCCAGTCTCAAATAAAAGGATATTTAGGCCACAGAAATTTTTCATGCTTATATACCATGCCAAGGTAATGTCTGTAGCTGTATCTAACTATATCTATATCTATCTATCTGTCTGTCTAGCTAGCTGGCTGGCTACTGTGTGAATGTAACTGTTGGATAACTTTCTGGAAGTAAAAATATTGAATGAAAAGTTATAAAAATTTTAAATATGATAATCTTTAAATATTTCAATTTACTTTTCAAATGTTACAAAATGTCTGCTATATTTTCCAACCAAAACATGACAAAAATAAGAATTGGAATGTGATAAATATGATAAATGAATGGAAAAATGAATGTTTAAGAAAATAATATTTTTACTTGTGTCAATTCAACTCAACAGAATAAAAGCATTTTGTCAGTATCAAAAGTTTGCCATACATACACTCAAGTGCCTCTATCTGTACTTTGTATATATATGTCTGTGTGTGTGGTGTGTAGCACTCTTAGTGACAAATAAGGTTCTAATATCTCAAAGTTCCATAACTTATTTGACTCAACTAATATATAAAAAATAAATTACAATTTAATGACATTTACTGAACAGTGTCCAGTCTGTTGAAATGGACAATGACATACTTTGTAAATAATTATGCATGATGATAAGATCATGTAAATGTAATACATTGTATGAAAAAAATTCCAGGTTCTGAGTGTTGTGATTAATATTAATGCATTTATATTAATAGTATTAATGCATTTATTCCAGTATTTGTTTATTCAAAAATCTATTGGCTTTTCATTTCATGTGTGGTAGATTATCAGAAACAACTCATATCAAACCTTTCTTCAAGGAGAGCATGGTATAGTGAAAAACCATATAAATAACTATAACAGATTATATAACAGCAATTATTAAATTATGACAACAGATTTAGGTGCCAAAATGAGAAGAAAGCCAATGACTAATGTGTTTTATTTAATAAAGTAGCAATGTTGATTTTCAGCATTCCAGATACTGAAAATAATAGTCATGCACACACATACACACACATCTATATCATCTATCTATACCTTATATATAATCTCTATCTATTTATCGTCTATCTATCAGCCATGGCTTTTTCTTTATCACAAGTTTGTGAATTGCCTCTAAAGCTTTTACAGCTTTTTTATTATCTCTAACACCTTCTAATCTTATTTTTCCAGTTCTTCCTTGTCCCTCCATGGAAAGCATTTTTGGCTCTCTGCTGTACTGATTACAGATTGTCTCCAAAATCTCCTGAACAAATTTCTAAACAACCTAATAGGGCAGTATTATCCCTTTGAAAATCAATGTTCCAAACAGAGGTTTCTATTTATTCTAGCTATAATAATCATGTTATTCAATTTAATTTTTTTTAGTTTTACCTACAATATTAACAATGATGAAATTGTGAGAAGAGTAAAATATAAGAAATGATGTCACCTTTAAAAGGTATCAGTGGCTAATATCTGTCTCTGTATATTTATTTATCTTAATTTTATTTTATTGTGGGTTAGGATTAGAGGAAAATCTGACATTGTTATAGCAGTATCTAAGCATAGCATTACAAGAAAATATTTATGTACATATTTTTATTTACAACATTACTTATATCTTGTTAGTGCTAATACATTCTTACTTTTCATTATGCTACTTCAGTTTTTTTACTTACTGAATTTAGTCACTATATGCTTCATAAACACCAGGCTGCATTCCCTTTAATGAACATATCTTTCGGAAGGCTCTATTTTTCCTTGAAAAGACACATTCCCATGTCTATATTCTGTGGTTCTACCATTCTGCAAGGGCTAGAACTAGGGCCACTTCCATTATAAACTAAAGCCAGTGAGTCAACTCTATGTTTCTTAGAACTTGTTCATGACTCTATATGGTGTTCATCAGAGTATGATATTTTATTTTTTGTAACAAGTGCCCCTTAGGTTCAAGTTTTTGAAAGTTGCTATTACATATTATTTATTTTTAAATCTCCTTTAATATTTAGTAGGTAACTATAATATTGATTTAAAATAACAATATGTTAAAAATTGTACTCACAAGTTTTTATATAAAATTGAGTTTGTAAAAAGTGGCTCCACAAAGGGTTTGGTCCATAAAAATTTTGCTGATGGCTTTTCAGTTTTCCAGAAGGAGCTTAGAATACAGTCACCATGAAAGAAATAAAGTAATACTTCTATGGATCATCATCCTCTAGTGTGGTATCTAATGCAGTGCTTCTTAACCTTACCATTCCCAGTCCTCTCTTTCATACCTTGAAATAAAATGCATAGTTGATATAACCAATCCACACAAAAGCCTCTCAAAAATCAGTACAATGCTGACTATGATATAAAGGAAAAGCTTTTTGATATATAAATGTTAGGTGTAACTATACTAGAAAATTTTACTACACATATGTTCAGGTATAACTACACTAGAAAATATAATCAAGTAGTTGAGTGTTTGCATTTGTAAATAAGAATCCAGCAACTACAAATACACACTGGTAGAGTTGTTTTGGAAGCTAATATAGCATGAGCAAGGTTGCTATGGGAAGCATGAGAAAAAAAGTGCAAAAGAATTCTTGATAAAGTGCTGAGTTACTTCCAAACGGTACAGTCTCTGTTGATTTACACAGTATTTGTACTTCCCTCTTAAAATGTGTTTGCAAATACTTTGTGTGATAAGCGAATTAGAGTTAGATTGTAGACTACAACTGTTATTTTTTACACATGCAAAAATTGTTCAGCAGGCCATAGGAGCCCGTTCTTTTCTTAACCCACCATGGAGAGCATCCTTGCCTCTCTACATTACTGAATGCAGATTGTCCCAATACTTTCCTGTACATTTCCAAAACACCCCAATAGTGCAGTATTATCTCTTTTGAAAAGCAGTGTTCTAAACAGATTTCTATTTAGTTGTCATAATCATGTTATTCATTTTATTGTAGTTGTAACGATAGTATTATCATCAATGATGAAACTATGAGAATAGTAACATATAAGAAATGGCATTACCATTTAAGTATCAGTGGCTAATGTATGCCTTGTATATTTGTTTGTGAAGACACAGCATTGATAATAATAATTTAATTTTGTGTGGATTAATATTAGAGGAAAACCTGACTCTGTTACAGCAGTAACTAAGCACTGCATTAAAAGAAAGCATTGTGTACTAGAGTTTCCTTAATATGTCGAAACTTAACCCCCGATGTTATGTATTTAGAGGTGGAGCTTTTGAGAGGTGATTGGGGTAGAGCGCTCATGAATGGGATTGGTATCCTTATTAAAAGGCTACAGAGAGAACCCTTGCCACTTCTGCTACATGAGGGCACAGCTAGAAAGTGTCATGTTTATGAACAAAGAAGCATGTCTTACGACAAACTATATCTACTGGCACCTTTATCTTGGGGTTCCCAGTCCCCAGAACTGTATAAAATAAGTTCCTGTTGTTATAAACCACTGAATCTATGAGGTAGTCTATTATTTCAGCCTAAATAGACTAACATATTATATAAATGTTAAGCTAGAGCATTAGTTATACTTTGTATGTCTTTTGCAATTAAAAAGTCTTTATGGCTTAAATTGAAAGAATATATTTCTGGACATGCAGGAGACAGAAAATGTAACCATTTGCAAATTAACAATCATTAAATCACTTGGAGAAACTCCCTGATGACCTATATGTTAAAAAATTATTTAAATGGCAAAATATCAAAAGCAACAAAATTATTACAAGTGTACTGAGTTACATTTTAATGAAATGAAACTACATTCAATGCATTGATTGTATGCTCCAAAATTTTTCTAGTATTATTTTCCTTTTTATGTGTTTTCACATTTATTTGTTGAATGAATAAATCATGAGACCAAAATGTATTATGGGAAGACTATTAAAATTTAAATGGCAAGGTTTTAAATGCATTTAAGACTATCTTTCATTTGTAAAAACAAAATAAATAGTAAAAGTAGTAGACTGTAACTTGCACAACTCATTCTTATAAATGAAATTTTATACTCATTTGGAAAAAGTATTGATACTATTACATATTTATATGGTAGTCTAAGTTAAAAATCAATGTAGATTTATTCTGAAGCACTTTCCAAGCATATGTATATTAGCCATTTTTAACAAGCATTGAGTTAGCAAAAACAAAAACCCAAAACACATGAAATTATAGAAATTAAATACATTAGAAAACTCTGAATATATATACACATATACACACATTTTCATTGTAGATTCATTATTTTAGGAGAAATGTAAATAAAACTTTTACATGCTTTTAATATATATAATAGCAAAATTATCACTAAGTAAATGTCATAGTCCTACAAGTTCCCCATGTGTTAGATCATTTTACTACATTTTATTTTGTTCACAGCAAGTAATACATGCATCATATGCGTTATAAACATAAAAAAGCAAACACCCTTGTTCCTATAACAGATTTAAGAACTTAAATATTATTGATACTAATAAATCGACCTCTGGGCTTCCTCCATTTTACAGCCTCTACCAACACTGAAAACCAGCATCCTAAGTTGCCTTATCATTCACAGCTTTCCTACAACCTTTTTTCCCAACATGTGTATATTATAAGACAACGTTTATTCATTTTGCATGATTTTGAGTTTCATCAAAATAGAATCAGTGTATAAGTGGACTTCTACAATTTGCTTTTTTTAAATGATACGTGTCAATGTTACATTCACATTTTTCCATGTAGTTCTAGTACATTTATTTTGACTGCTACATTTCTTTTGGTAATTCTACCCTATTAAACCTATAATTCAATGGTTTATACAATGTCCTATTAAGGAAAAATTGATTTTTTTAGTCTGTTTGTAATGCTAATATAATTCTAACAACATTTTTGTACATGTTCCTTGGTACATCTATGCAGGACACACACATATACAGACAGAGACATAAAATGTTTGGGTCATTGGAGCATAGAGTATATGATATTCAACTTTACTATTTAATTTCAAATTGTTTTAATAAATAGTCATAGCTGTGTATATTCCCATATAAACTGTATGAGAGTTTCTATTTATTCATTCTCTCAACATTACCAATTGAATTCTACCTTGTTCTAGGAACTGTTCATGGAACTTGATGTATTCTCAAAATTTTTGTGCATCTGAGTGGGTATAAGGTGTTACCTTATTCTGATCTCAAGTTGCATCTATCTGATTACCAATAAAATTGTACATATTCATATGTTTATTAGTCATTCCTATTTCTCTTTCTGAAAAAAAAATCCTGCTTATCTGTTTTGTCTGATTTTTTTTGTATTTTTTAACTGATTTTTAGGAATTGTTTATGCATACCGAACATTAATTCTTTATCAGTAATGTGTTTTATTAATACCTTTACCACTCTGTAGCTTGTCTTTTCATTCTCCTTTTGTTGCCTGATGAACAGAAATTCTTAATCTCCGTGCAGACAAATTTATCTATAATTTTCTTAATTACAGAAATTTAAATGGCTTCTTTAGAAATTTTTCAGAGGAACAAGATTTTAAAGATGTTTTTCTATATATTATTCTAACTTTAGAAAATTATCTTTTGTCAATTTAAATTCCTTTTGGGGTATGGTATTTCATAGAAAAACAGTAATTTTTTAATATGAATAAACAAAAAACTTTCTTTTCATCAGAGTTCTGCTATACCACATCAATTATGTAACAATGCCATGAATGCACATGCATCTGCACTGAGCTATCTTGTTTTATTGTCCATTTGTCTATTCCTACACTTATTTCTATGTCACACTCCATTCATCACCGTAAATCATAATACTTGATAGGACAACTTTCTTTCATTTCCTTGGTAGGATAAGTTTCTTATTTTTGTTTAATTTAAAATGAAAGAAAAAAATTAGTTTTAATTTTATTTCCTTTCGTTTTTAATTTATCAAAAGCAACCTTTAAATAGTGGTTCTTTAACAAATATTAAATAAAGGTTTCTAACAATTTGGAAGGAATTTTGAAGATAGGTGAAGTTGATAAAAATGTCGAGGGATAAAAAATGATAGCAAATTTTCTGACAGTGAGGGAGAAGGTAAATGATGATAAGGTACCAACACAATTTATGTAATGTGGACAATAACCAATCTTATTTAGCTACCTGACAGGATTGTTATATTCAAACTCAGTCATAGGTATTTCTGCTAAATTTTCTTAACACATTTTATCAATTATAAGTTTATTTAACACAAAGAAACTACAGAGTCAAATTCACACCACAGTTTTAATTAAGAATCAGGTTCTAGAAAAAGTGCTTCTAAGTCCCTTGTTTCCTCAGTCACAGTGTCGTGAACAGAATTAGGAGCGCATCTTCAGAATCTTGGAGTATTTTAACTTTTGTCACGCAAAAACTGATATTTATGGGATCTTTTTAGATAAATAAAAATTCCACTTTATAGGTAAAATATTACAAAGGAGAATTTCTGGTACTGAATTACTTTCTATTTGGATCTTCTAATATTTTATTTGGGAATTTAAATCCACCCAATTCCTTTTCTACTTTTGGAACATAATCAGCAACTAAAGCTTCTAAGGCCCCTCAAAACAGTAAGGGTCTAATCTCACTCACAAGGAACACTTATTTTTTTTCAAATATAACAAGTCTTACAATCCCAGTAGGAAAACTAGTATTACTTTTGCTAGTATCCATGCCAACATTGTCTTCTTCAGTGATTGGCTTTGCCTCAGGAGGGCACTTGAGGAAGTATCCTTCCTAGATGGTTCAAACATCAGGGGAAAAGCAGCAAAAAATCATGGAACTTTGGCTAGGAATTGGAGGTTGCTACTTCATATAGCTTTGCAGATATGATTAACTCCTCTAAATTGTATAAACCGTGATTTTCCACACAATGCCAATCTCATTGTTAAAATGTGTCTTGATCTGACTTCATCTCCTCATATTATGTCAAAAATCTTCCATAGGTCCCAATAAATTTTACTTCCTTAGTAGGAAAGCTTGGATAAACTCAATATGAAAGGGGAGAGAGAGGAGATCCCCATCAATTTCATGGGAAGTTTTAAAGAAAAAGGACTTAGAAAGGATCAAGATGCATTTTGGCAACTAGATGAAGCTAATTGTATGCAGAAGGGAAATAGTAGAACTGAGGAAATCAAGTTAAAAGCAAATTCAAACGGTTTTTAATATGGGTGGGCACATTAATATTTCAAGAAAGTGAGAAAGAGAGTTTTAAATAGAGAAAATAAGCTATAACTATATAAGATGGTGAATATATTTGAATATTGGCACTATTCAGTTTAAATGTAAGTTTTATTTTTGTTCAGCTTGTGCTGTAATACAAGAAGTCCACATAAAATAGTTTGTCTTGATTGGTATTCTAGATTAAATGGGATTCCTTGGCCTGTCTGTGTAAAGATTGTCAGGAAGTCTGCTTCATTTGTAACAAATTCTAACAATAAAAAATAGTTAAGCTAAAGCCACTAATTGATGTGCAACCTGCATTTGTCACATGTTAAAATGAGGTAAAATAAAATATAATTTGATAATGTTGCATTACAGAACTATAAACACTCATCTGTAATTTAGAATCCATTAAATTGGAGGAAAGTGGCAAATTGTTGCTTTTTTCCTAAAACATTTGGTAGAAAAAACTGACCTGAATTTATGTGTTGGCAAAAGTTGAACCTGAACTATAATAAAGCGATTTTTTAGTCTCAATTTGATTTAATGTAAATATTCCTATATCTGGCAGCAGAAATATTAATATGTTTGATTATGTATCACTATCTCTGATATGGTGGGGTAATATGTATGCCATAATAACTTTTTAAAATACAAAAAATCCTGAATTCAAAATTTAGCCCCAAAATGAGATTAAAAATTGTCAGATGGTGGCACTGTTCTTCTTGCATATATTGGTCTTCTCTTCTCTTAATTTAATTGTTCATAAAAAATGAGGTTTTATCATGTTAGTTTGTGTTCTTATTTTTAGTAAAGTCCTACAGTTACCTAATTAGTAACATCAAACAATACTATAAGACTCAAAAAAATAAACAGTAATTCCTTGTATCACTTTCTCCCACTGCTACTATCTGTTCTTTAGAGACAATAATTTTCATTGTATTTTTCTCCTATTTTGAAACAATTTTGGAGATAGTGTAGCCAGAAGGAGGGAGAAGGAGTGTCCTGAAGACTCTCCTGGTTTCCCAATCTGATGTGCCCAGGTCCTTGACCTCTCTTACCCCAGGAATGGGGAAGGGACTCCAGAGGTGTGGTGAGTTTGTCATTCAAATAAATATCATGGACCCTAAGAACTTAGCAGAGAAGCATTTATTAGGCAGAGAGAGAAAGAGAAAAAAAGAAAGAGCTCCCATGCTTCCATGGGAGGGGATCTAAGGGAGGAATCCGTATAGGTAAGGAGCATTGGGTTTTAACCCTGAAGTTATTCCTGCCCCATTCATGTTCTCATCCAATGAGAGTTTTTCCAAACTTCTACTCGATTGATTGATCTTTGACTCTGATACTAGATTGGCTACTTGGTCTGCAACAGAGTCCCCTCCTCCCAGAGCTTTTCAAACAAAGAAGCTCACCTGGATTTTTCTACCTAGCCCACTTGCACAAGAAAATTAGACAAAGAACTCTAGGTTCCTGGATGCGGCTGTGGATGGAGGCATGGTGCTGGGAAACTCATGTTTTTGAAACCAAACACTTCATGGACCTTGGAAGGGAAGTTGTTTTTTTTTTTTTTTTTTTTTCCCCCCTTAACACAGTCCCTCAGTCCCTCCTCTGAACAGGAAAGTCCAACTGCAGTTGGGACATGGTCATGAATAACTCTTTAGCTACTTCCTGCTGAATTGGGACATAGAAGGGGCCCTGCAGTTGAAGTTTCCTCCAGAAGGGAGTCTTACAGGGGTGCAGGTTGATACAGGGGTCCACAATAGAACTCATGAGCCAAGAACATCCTGGGTTCCATTTGCAGGACCATTTGTGGCCTTATGGCTTTAATTCTAGAAGAAACAAATTTGACAAGTTTAAAGATGAGAGGAGTAAAGCCCAGCAATAATTGAATGTTTACAAAGGGGACCAGAAGAGGGTAGAGCCAGGACAGCCAGCTGTTAAACAGGCTCCACAATCCTGTTTCTTGAAGGTCTTTAGCCCTGTGTTTGATTGATTCCTGAGTTCTTTAACTTTGTTTAAGACAATACCCAGTTGGTTTGTAAAGTAGCAGAAATCTTTTTCTAGAAAGGGACAGGTTCCTTTTCTCCCTACTGTTAGCAGACCCAGGGCCCTTTTATTCTGAAGAGCCATGGCAACTAAAGAGTTAAGCAGCTTTTGTAGAGAAAATTAGTGATAATTTCTATGTTATTGTTTGACTCCTGAGATAGCTTATAGTAAAACTGAATACAGGTAGTAACTCTTCCAATGCCAGTACCAAGTCTACCTATTAATTCCCCCCCTCAATGAAAGGAATAACTGGGGTTCAAGTACGATGTGGCCTTGGCTAAATAAGACTCTGAGGGGACTTCCTTCAAGATGGCCAAAAGTGAACTTATCCAGAGTGCAGCTCCCAGCGAGTGAGACACAGAATGAGAGTGATCTCCATGCTTCTGAACGAAGTACCAGGTTCAGTTCAAAGGGATGGGTTGAACAGCGGGATTAACCCTAAAACGGTGGTGAGACTAGTCCAAAGAGGGTGAGCCAAGGAAAGGCGGGGATCTGCCCAACCCGGGAAGTGCATCTGGCATGGAGGATCGGGGGCTGCACCCCCTCGGTACTCTGATTCAGATACTGTGCTTCACTCTGTGACTTCAGCAGCCTACAGTCCAGGAATACACCTCCAGGCTAAGAACTGCCCTGAATAGTCAACGCAGCCCCAGGTTACAACCCCAGCTGGCCTGGTGCCATGAGTTGGTGCAGACCTGGGCAGAGACTGTGACTAACACCAAGAAGGCTTGCAGGACAGGACTGCCCATCCCACAGAAGGAGGGAGAGTTGAAAGTGGGGAGTCAGATGATATGGCCAGACAGGTCCCACCCCCACAAGATCCAGCAAGCGGAAGCCCTCTCATGGGAGAGTATCACAGTTAACACATCAGATTGAGCTCCATCTGGGACTAGCAGGCTTGTTGGAGGGAAAGATGCCTGCCATAGGGAAGGTGGGTCTAATCTCACCTGAATAAGCAGAAACCAGAAGAAGAATAAACAGCAGCCTGGCTGAAATCAAGGCAGCCCAGCAGTGCCCCCACAGGCAGACAAGGGAAAGGTTGTCTTAAGCGGCAACACTGACCCCTGTGTAGAAAAAAAAAAAACCTCATACAGAAGAAATAACCCCAGCTTTAACAGAAAGGATGTCCACTCAGAGATCTCATCCAAAATCACCAACTCCATGAAGATGGCAAGAAACCAATGCAAAATGGATGAAATCATCAAAGACCAGAATACCTCTCCTCCAAGGGATCACTCCTCACCAGCAGGGGAACAAAACAGGATGAAGAATGAGTTTGATGAATTAACACAATTAGGCTTCAGAAGGTGGGTAATAACAAACTTCTCTAAGCTAAAAGAGCATGTTCTAACCCAATGCAAAGAAACTAAGAACCTAATAAAAGGTTAGACGAAATGCAAACTAGAATAACCAGCCTAGAGAAGTATATAAATGACTTGATGGAGCTGAAAAACACAGCATGAGAACTTGGCAAAGCATACACAGATTTCAGTAGCCTAATCGATCAACCAGAAAAGAATGTCAGAGATTGAAGATCAACTCAATGAAATAAAAAGAGAAGGCAAGAAAAGAGAAAGAGTGTGAAAAGAAATAAAGCCTCCAAGAAATATGGGATTATGGGAAAAGACCTAATCAATGCTTGATCAGTGTACCTGAAGAGGACAAGGATAATGAATCCAAGCTGGAAAATACTCTTCAGAATATTATCCAGGAGAACTTCTCCAACCTAACAGAGTAGGCTAACATTCAAATACAAGAAATACAGAGAACACCACAAAGATACTCCTCAAGAAGAGCAATCTCAAGGCACATAATCATCAGATTCACCAGGGTTGAAATGAATTTAAAAATGCTAAGGGCAGCCAGAGAGAAAGGTCGGTTCACCCACAAAGGAAAGCCGATCAGATTCACAGTGGCTCTGCTGGCAGAAACCTTACAAGCCAGAAGAGAGTGGGGGCCAATATTCAACATCCTTAAACAAAAGAATTGTCAACCCAGAATTTCATATTCAGTGAAACTAAGCTTCATAAGAGAAGGATAAATAAAATCCTTTATGGAAAAGCATTTACTGAAATATTTCACTGCCACCAGACATGCCTTACAAGAGTTCCTTAAGGAAGGACTAAACACCAAAAGGCAACCAGTACCAGTCACTGCAATGAACCAAATGATAAAGACAAACGACATAATAAGGGAACTGCATGGACAATGGGAAAACAACCAGTAACAAAATGGCAGGATCAAATTCACACATAACAATATAAATGTTGAATATATATGGCCTAAATGCCCCAATCAAAAGACACAGACTGGCAAATTGGATAAAAAGTCAAGACCCATCTCACATGCAAAGACACACATAGACTCAAAACAAAGGGATGAAAGAAGATCTACCATGAAAATG
>NW_016107915.1:526094-529415 GCF_001604975.1 Cebus imitator | reverse complement strand
AAAAAAAAAAAAAAAAGCAGGAGTTGCAATCCTAGTCTCTGGTAAAACAGACTTTCAAACACCAAAGATTAAAAGAGACAAAGAAGGGAATTATGTAATGGTGAAAGGATCAATACAACAAGAAGAGCTAGGTATCCTAAATATATATGCAGCCAATACAGGAGCTCCCAGATATATAAAGCAATTTCTTAATGACCTACAAAGAGACTTAGACTCCCGCACAATAATAATGGGAGACTTTAACACCCCATTGTCAATGTTAGACAAATCAGTGAGGCAGAAAGTCAACAAGGATATCCAGGACTTGAACACAGATCTGGAACAAGCAGACCTAACAGACATCTGCAGAACTCTCTACCCCAAAGCCGCAAAATAAACATTTTTCTCAGCACCACATCTCACCTACTCTAAAATTGACCACATAATTGGAAGTAAATCACTCCTTAGCAAATGCAAAAGAGTGGCAAGCATAACAGTCTCTCAGGCCACAGTGCAATCAAATTAGAACTCAGGATTAAAACAAACTCAAAACTTCTAAACTTCATGGAAACTGAACAACTGGCTTTTGAATGTTGACTGGATAAACAATGAAATGAAGGCAGAAATAAAGATGTTCTTTGAAACCAACGAGAATGAAGACACAATGTACCAGAATCTCTGGGACACATTTAAAGCAGTGTCTAGAGGAAACTTTATAGCACTAAATGCCCACATGAGAAGGGAGGAAATATCTAAAATCAACACCCTAACATCAAAATTGAAAGAGCTGGAGGAGCAAGATAAAAAAACGCAAATGCTAGCAGAAAACAAGAAATAACTAAGATCAGAGCACAGCTGAAGGGGTTGGAGACACAAAAAGCTCTTCAAAAAATCAATAAATCCTAGAGCTGATTTTTTGAAAAGATCAACAAAATAGAATGCTAGCCAGATGAATGAAAAGAAAAGAAGAATCAAATAAATGCAATAAAAAGCAATAAAGGGGGTGTCATCACTGATTCCATAGAAATACAGATTACTATCAGAGATTACTACAAACAATTCTATGCTCATAAACCAGTAAATCTGGAAGAAATGAATAAATTCCTGGACACTGACATCCTCCCAAGACTAAACTAGGAAGAAGTGGAAAACGTGAATAGACAAATAACAAGGGCTGAAGTTGCAACAGCAATTAATAGCCTATCAACAAAAAAAGCCCAGGCCCAGAAGGGTTCACAGCTGAATTATACCAGATGTACAAAGAGGATCTGGTATCATTCCTTCTTAAACTATTCCAAACAATAAAAAAAGAGCAAATCCTCCATAACTCATTTTATAAGACCAACATCATCCTGATGCCAAAACCAGGCAGAGACTCAACAAAAAAAGAAAACTTCGGGCCAATATCCATGATGCAAAAATCTTCAAAAAAACACTGGCAAACCAATTGCAACAGAACATCAAAAAGCTTATCCATCATGATCAAGCAGGCTTCATTGCAGGGATGCAAGGCTGGTTCAACATACACAAGTCTATAAACATAATCCATCACATAAACAAAACCAAAGACAAAAACCACATGATTATCTCAATAAATGCATAGAAGGCCTTCGACAAAATTCAATAGTGCTTTATGCTAAAAACTCTCAATAAACTAGATGTTGATGGAACATATCACAAAATAGTAAAAGTTCTTTACAACAAACTCACAGCCAATATTATACTGAATGGACAAAAACTGAAAGTATTCCCTTTGAAATCTGGCATTAGACAAGGATGCCTTCTCTTACTACTCCTATTCAATATTGTATTGGAAGTTCTAAGCAGAGCAGTCAGGCAAGAAAAAGAAATAAAGAGTATTCAAATAGGAAAGGAGGAAATTAAATTGTCTCTATTTGCAGATGACATGATTGTATATTCCCCATTGTCCCAGCCCAAAATTACCTGAAATGGATAAGCAACTTCAGCAAAGCCTCTGGATACAAAATTAGAGTGCAGAAATCACAAGCATTCCTATACACCAATAACAGACTTAAAGAGAGCCAAATCAAGAGCGATCTCCCATTCACAATTGCTACAAAGAGAAGGAAATATCTAGGATTACAACTAATGAATGTAAAGGACCTCTTCAAGGAGAACTACAATCACTGCTCAAGGAAATAAGAGAAGACACAAACAGATAGAAAAACATTTCATGGTCGTGGTTAGGAAGAATCAATATTGTGAAAATGGCCATACTGCCCAGAGTAATTTATAGATTCAATGCTATCCCCATCAAGCTACCACTGACCTTCACAGACTGGAAAAAAACACTTTAAATTTCATATGGAACAAAAAGAGAGCCCATAGAGCCAAGATAATCCTGAGCAAAAAGAACAAAGCTGGAGGCATCACTCCGTCTGACTTCAAACTATATTACAAGGCTACAGTAATCAAAACAGCATGTTACTGGTACCAAAACAGAGACATAGACCAATGGAAAGTAGCAGAGTCCTCAGAAGAACCACCACACATCTACAACCATTTGGTCTTTGACAAACCTGACAAAAACAACAAAGGGGAAAGGATCCCCTGTTTAATAAATGGTGTTGGGAAAATTGGCTAGCAATGTGCAGAAAGCAGAAACTGGGCCCCTTCCTGACACCCTACACTAAAATTAACTACACATGGATTAAAGATTTAAACATAAGACCTAATACCATAAAAATCCTAGAAAAAACCTAGGCAAAACCATTCAGGACATAGGCATAGTCAAGGCCTTCATGACTAAAACACCAAAAGCAATGGCAACAAAAGCCAAAATAGACAACTGGGATCTAATTAAACTCCAGAGCTTCTGTACAGAAGAAACAATCATTAGCGTGAATCAGCAACCAACAGAACAGGAAAAAAATTTGCAGTCTACCCATCTGACAAAGGGCTAATATACAGTATCCTCAAAGAACTAAAACCGATTTACAAGAAAAAACCAAACCCATCCAAAAGTAGGGGGAAGGAAATGAAAAGACACTTTTTAAAAGAAGACAGCTATGCAGCCAACAAACATATGAAAAAATGCTCATCATCACTGGTCATCAGAGAAATGCAAATCAAAACCACATTGAGATACCATCTTGTGCCAGTTAGAGTTGTGATCATTAAAAAATCAGGAGACAACAAATGCTGGAGAGGATGTGGAGAAATAGGAACACTTTTACACTGTTGGTGGGAGTGTAAAGTAGTTTAACCATTGTGGAAGACAGTGTGGCAATTCCTTAAGGATCTAGAAATAGAAATTCCTTCTCCTTTCTTTCTTTCCTTCCTTCCTTCCTTCCTTCCTTCCTTACTTCCTCCCCTCCCCTC
>NW_016107915.1:519482-525887 GCF_001604975.1 Cebus imitator | reverse complement strand
AAAAAAAAAAGAAAAGAAAAGAAATAGAAATTCCATTTGACCCAGCAATCCTATTACTGGGTATATATCCAAAGGATTATAAGTCATTCTATTTTAAAGACACAGGCACAAGTATGCTCATCATGGTACTGTTTACAATAGCAAAGACCTGGAACCAACCCAAATGCCCATCAACAATAAACTGGACAAGGAAAATGTGGCACTCATACACCATATAATACTATGCAGCCATAAAAAGATGAGTTCATGTCCCTTGTAGGTACTTGAATAAATCTGGAAACCACCATTCTCAGCAAACTGACACAAGAACTGAAAATCAAACACTGAATGTTTCTACTCATAGGCGGGTGTTGAACAATGAGAACACATGGACACATGGGAACATCACATTCAGGGGTCTGTTGGCAGGGGCTAGGGGAGGGACAGCAGGGGCTGGGGAGGGATAATGTGGGGAGAAATGCCAGGTATAGGTGATGTGGGGATGGAGGCAGCAAACCACCTTGCCACGTGCGTACTTATGCAATAATCCTGTATTATCTGCACATGTACCCCACAACCTAAAGTAAAGTAAAAAAAGGTTTTTTTAGAAAAAAAGGAGACTCTGCACCTGAGAGTCAGTGTAAATTGTCAGGGTGGGGCACTAGGAAGTTGGGGAGGAGAGCTATTAGGCCAATCCGTAGGGGCGATGGCAAAGAGTCTGATTACAGATACTAAAGAGTGATGGTCCTGTTAATGCCGGAATGTAAGTTACTCATGAGTAGTTACTTTCCTGTGGATATAATCAAAAGAGAAAATGTATATCCTCTAATGGCTTGCAGGTGTATGAAGGGTCATCTCCTGGAACTTCAGTGTGTGGAGTGGAGGGCTTATGATTTTCTTCAGGAGGTGTCCAAAGCATCAGCAGAATGTGATAAATCCACAAGTCAGTTCCTACCACCTTAACTGCCATTGGGGTAGACAGAATAACTGAAAATGGTCCTCCTCATGATGGGCCTAGAGGGGGAGAGTCTGAGGGGAGAGACTTAACAAGCACCAAGTCTCCAGGGAAGAACAATTCTTTCCCCTTTTCCCTAGGGTGTCCTTCAGGTAAAGTTCTAAGAGCCTGTTGGTGCTTAGCCAAGCAGGTTATATCCTTTATTAGATCTGCTGTTTCCTTGTCTAATACAAGATCATTAGTAAGAAAGGGCCATCCATAAAGCATCTCATAGGGGCTGAGTACTATTTTCTGAGGAGAATTTCAAGCCCTTAAGCATTCTATTGGTACTAGAGAAGTCCATGGGAGGTGGGTTTCCTGTGCCAGTTTCTTTATGAATTTTATTTATTTTTTCCACTTTTCCTAAGGACTGATGCCTCCAAGCACATGGAGATGATACAGTATTCCTAACACCTTGGAAATTCCTTGGGTTACTGCAGCTTTGAAGTGGAGCCATTATTGCTTTAAAGACGGCAAGGGAGTCTGAATCTAGGGATTATTTTATTAATCAGGACTTTTATTACCTCTTTGGATTTTTCTGTTTTACAAGGGAAAGCCTCAACCCAGTTTGTGTAGATATCTACACATATTAACAGATATTGATATCCCCGAAAATTAGGCATATGGGTTAATTTAATTTGCCAGTCCTTACTTGGGTAATGACCAGTTTGCTGTTTCCCAGGAGGAGTTTTGCGATGTGCTAAAGGATTATTTTTCTTGCATATTTCACATCCTTTGACTATTTGTTGGACAGCCTTAAAGAGACCTTTGTCTGTAAATATAGATTTGGCCATTTGCTATGCATTCTCTATACCCATATGGAAGGTTTGATGTAGGGTTTTAAGTACTTTCCACTGGCTGGCAGCAGGTAGGAGTACTTTTCCCTCCTCAGTAGCTAGTTATTCTGAAGGAAGAATATTATGTCCCTGGGAGGTTGCCCACTCTACCTCTTCTGATACGTATTGAGGTCTAGTTCCCTGGAGAGGGTCTTCCCATTAAATGTCCCTCTATAAATTCATGTCTAGCTGCCCTTTTTGCCTCCAGGTCAGCTCGGCAATTGCCCTCTGCTTCCTTCTCATCTCCTTTTTGGTGACCTTGGCAGTGAAAGACTGCTACCTCTTTGGGTTCTTGGGCAGCTTGTAATAAGTCTAAAATTTACTTATAATATTTAATGGGAGTTCCTTCTAAGATTAGGAACTCTCTTTCCTTCTATATGGCAGCATGAGCATGCAGAACCAGGTAAGCACATTTGGAATCTGTGTACATGTTTATTCTCTTTCCTTTTTCTAATTTTAGAGCTTGAGTGAGGGCTACTAGCTCTGCCGGCTGGACACTAGTTCCAGGAGGAAGGGAGTTATTTTCAAGCACTGTTTGATCACTGACTACTGCATATCCTGCCTTTTGAACTCCATTTTCCATAAATGAACTTCTGTCTGTGTATAAGTTAATGTTAGATTGGCTAGAGGAGTTTCTAAGAGATCTTTTTGATCCATATAGTGCTGGGCTGTAACCTGCTGACAGTCATGTTCTTTGTCTGCTCCTGTCTTAGGAAGAAAAGTAGCTGGATTGAGGGCTGCACATGTGTGGATCTGAAGTACAGGTCCCTCGAGCATTAAGGCCTGATATTTGAGTAAGCGGTTGTCAGACAGCCATAGCCTCCCTTAGAGGCCAGAATTCCAGCTACATCGTATGAAGTCCATACAGTTAGATCTTTCCCTTACACTATTTTAATAGCCTCTGAGACAGTAGAGACACTGCGGCTATGTCCCACAAGCAGTGTGGACAGTCTTTTGCTACTGCATCAATTTCTTTACACAGATAAGTCACCAGCTGTGGTGTGGTCCCCCAAGTCTTGGCGAGAACCCCCAGTGATACTCCTGACTTTTCCATAACATATAGGGAGAAGTCATTCCCTATCAGAAGGCTTAGAGCTGGAACCTGCAGTAATGCCTGCTTTGGGTCTGAAAGGCTGCCTCAGCTATAGGGTCCCATTGTATTATATGGGTGTTAGCCTTTTGGGTTTTCTTAATTAGAGTGTATAGGGATTTGGCTATTTCACCATATCTGGGAATCCACAATTGACAGAAATCAGTTATTCCTAAGAATCTCCACAACTTTTAAGGTCTTTGGATGGGGAAAGACCAGTATGGGTTGGAGACATTTTTCATCAAGGGCCTGAGTGCCCTTAGACAAGACAAGCCCTAGGTATTTTACTTCTTGTCTACAAAGTTGGGCTTTTGGTTTGGAAACTTTATATCCACAGGTGGCAAGAAACTTTAGGAGACCCCGGGTGGCCTGCTGACCCTGGGTTTCCAAGTTAGCAGTTAAAAGTAAGTCATCCATATATTGAAGAACCAGGGTAGCTGGATGTGAAAAATTACTAAGGTCCTGAGCTAGAGCCTGGCTAAAGGGGGGGGGGGGGGAGCTATCTTGAAAGCCCTGGGGTAACACTATACAGGTGAGCTGAGAATTCTGATCTAAAGGGTCTTTAGAGACAAACAGAAAGTGGGAGTCAGGATGTAATAGAACACGGAAAAAGGCATCCTTAAAGTCCAGGACTGTAAACCATTGTGCCTCTCCTGGTATTTGAGAGAGCAAGATGGGTTGGGTACAGCTGGGTATAAATGGATCACAGCTTCATTAATAAGCCTGAGATCTTGATAGCCTCCATTGTCCATTAGGTTCTTGTACTCCTAAAATTGGAGTATTACAAGTACTGTTACAAGACTTTACTAGACCCTGTGTTTTAAGCTTCTTACAATATCCTTTAGCCCCTTTTTGGCTACCGATCTTAGGGGGTACTGTCTCTGGTAAGGAAAAGAGCTGGTATTCTTTAGCCTTATTCACATTGGGCATGCATTCTTTGCTCACCCAAATTATCCCACCACTTTTCAAACCTCAGGATTTTTCCCTTCTTGAAATAATGGGCAGGAGAGAGGGATTTCCTCCCTGATGAGTTTCATATAGATAATGGCTCCTACTCTGGCTAACACGTCCTGCCCTAGTAAGAGAGTGGAACTTTCTGGCATGATGAGGAAGGCATGGGAGATGAGTGTAACTTCCCATTTACAACTTAGGGACTGGGAGAGATATCAGGATTCTGCTTGTCCTAGGACTTCTTGGATGGTTACAGACTTGAAGGACAACTCTCCAGGACAGGAGAGCAAAACTGAGAAGGCCATGCCAGTGTCCAGGAGATTGACCTCCTGGCCTTCTATGGTTAGCTTTACCTGGGGCTCAGTGAGGGTGATGGCTTGTGCTGGCACTTGCCCTGGGCACCTTCAGTCCTGCTGTTGGGTCATTTGCTTAGCCACCTCAGGCTCTGAGAACCTTTGTCCCCTGGGACAGCATGCCTTCCAGTGATTCCCTTTGCATGGTGGGCAAGGATGAGGAGGTGGCCCATTCCTCTGGGGACAATTTCTCTTAAAGTGTCCCAGTAGGCCACAGTGATAACAAGCTCTGCCAGACTGGTAGCTAACCCAAGCCTTTCTCTCTTCTGGGCCCCTTGGGTCTGCTTGCCTGAAGGCCATAGCTAGGGCTGCAGCTTTCTCTGGTCTCTCTTGTTCCTTTCAGCCTGTTCTTCCTGGCCTCTATTATAGAATCAATCTATGTTGCTAGATTTAATAATGATTCTACAGTCTGTTCTGGCCCCCAGGCCAGCTTCTGGAGCTTTCTCCTAATGTCTGCTGCTGATTGAATAATAAATTTGTCTTTTACTGTTAGCTGACCCTCGATGGAGTCTGGTGACAGGGGAGTACTTTCTTAAGGCCTCTCGTAACCACTCAGAGAAGGCTGTTGGGTTTTCTTTCTTTCTCTGAGTTATGGTGGATTACATTGCATAGTTCATGGGCTTTTTCCTAGTTCACCTTAATCCCTCAAGTATGCAGGTTAATAGGCACCTATGACTCCAGTCCCCATGTTCTGAGTTAGGATCCCAGCGAGGGTCCATGCTAGGGACTGCTTGTCTGCCTGTAGGAAATGTATTCTTTTCCTCTGGCATCATTTGATCATGTACTTGACTAAGGTACCAGGTGTCCCCAAACTCTTGAGCCGCTGCTAGGGCAGCCTCTATCTCATTTCTGGTTAATGTGTGACTAAGCAATAACATGATATCTTTCCAATCTAATTTGCAGGACTGACCCAGGCCCTGCAGAATATCTATGTGCTTATCCAGGTCATCTGAAAAATTTTCTAAGTCTACTTTAATTTGCTTTAAATCAGAAAGTGAAAAGGGAGTATGTACCTTGGTTGGACCAAATTTTCCTCCTACTGCCTGTAGGGGGAAGAGGTGGGGCATCTTAGTAACCTGAGGCGCCTGGGCCACTTTGGCCTTCCCTGACTTCTTTTCAATTATAGGAGCTGAGGAGACCTGGTCAGCATTGGTGGAGGGAGGGGCCACAGGGAGTCCTAAATATGCGGATGGTCCTGAGGAGGGGCCAGTAGGGTATAGGTTACAGGCCTTACATAGCTGAGGATTATTTCTTAGAGAAAAGAAAGCTTGCACATAAGGGACATCAATCTATTTACCTTTCCTCTTATAGAACAGATCTAATTGTAAAAGGCTGTTATAATTTATACTTCCCTTAGGAGTCCAGGTTTCTCCACTCGGCAGAGGGTATTGCAGCCACACTCTTGGCAGAGAAAAATAAACCACTTCTTTAAAGATCGTGAGTCAAATTGGTCTTAGTTATCCAGGAGACACTTTAAGGGTGATTTCGCCTTGGGAAGAGTAGCACCCATCTGAAATCCAACACAGGGATGCCTGCATACAAGGTCATTTGTGGCCCTGTACCTGCATGTCCTTGAAGAACTAGGCCAGTGAGGCTTGGGTAATGGGTGCCAATATTCCTTAGCAAGAGTTTTGTTAACATAGGCCTGACCATAAAGCTGCCTAGGAGGATAAACTTCTTGAGAGGGAACTCTAACCACAGCAATCTTAAAGAAGGTAATGAATGGCTGGCTGCATGACTAGAACATCATGACCAGGGCCTCCTGCCCAACCCCACTTTCCATCATAGGAATATTCCCTAGGGTTGTGGTGACTGTAATTAACTATTTGAGCCTCAGACCCGGTCTGACTATGGTATTCTAGATGGAGAAGTTTTGCTGTACAGAGAGCCAATCCTAGGCAAGACAAATCGTACGTTATTAAATTCTGGCACCACTCAGTTGGATTGGGAAATTGGGGGTGACAAAAAAAATACAATGTCCTATAGCCTCCATTACTCACTGATAGACTCTGGCTCCATTAGGACAAAGCCTAGCACTGTTAAGGGAACTGGCCCTGTGCATTTATACTGCAGGAGGTTCCCATAGGCATATGCCTGAGGGCACTGCAGGCATGGGTCCCTGACTGCCACTCCAAAAGTCTTATGTGTAGGAAATATCTTTTTTTTTTTTTTTTTTGAGACAGAGTTTCGCTCTTGTTACCC
>NW_016107915.1:517216-519347 GCF_001604975.1 Cebus imitator | reverse complement strand
TTTCACCATGTTGACCAGGATGGTCTCGATCTCTTGACCTCGTGATCCACCCGCCTCGGCTTCCCAAAGTGCTGGGATTACAGGCGTGAGCCACCGCGCCCGGCCCAGGAAATATCTTAAAGGAAAGAACCAGGAAGAAGTTTGCCTTATGGAAATCTGGACACAGGAGGTGTGGATCTGAAAGCCTGGGTGTGGCTTGCACAGGTGACTTTCATTCCTACTGCTGTGAGTTTGAGAGGCTTGGCATGGCTCACATAGATGGCTTTTTATTTGGAGGGTTTAAGTGGGGCTCTGACCTCAACTGGGAGCTCAGGAACTCCCTCATTCTTCCAGCTGGCCCTCGGCTTGTCCTAGAGAAAGGAAAAACAGCAGGAAAGGTAAGCTGGTTCAGAGAAAGCCGGATTCCTCGGTCTTTAAGTCCCAGCAGCTGTGCTATTGAAAGGCTGGGAGTGGCTTGCATAGGCAGCTGCACCCGCCTCACTTTGCCTCTGCCAGCTGTGTGCAGCCCCATGCAGGCCTGGCTACCTGGTGTTCTCCTGGCTGGCTTGCCAGAGATGTAGCCATGGGGAGGGAGCGGGGGTGTCCCAAAGACACTTCCAGTTTCCTGATCCAATGTATCCAAGTTCTTGACCTCTGTTACCCCAGGAATGTGGAAGGGGCCCTGAAGGAGTGGTGAGCTTACAGCTTGAATAAATACTGTAGACCCAAAGAGTTTAGCAGAGAAGTGATTTATTAGGCAGAGAGAAAAAGAGAAAGAGAGAGACAGCTCCCACTTTGCCATGGGAGGGGATCCAAGGGAGGAATCCGTACAGGTAAGGAGCATTGGGGTTTTAACCCTGAAGTTATTCCCACCCCATTTATGTTCTTGTACAATGAGAGGAGTTATTTCAAGCTTCCACTGGAGTGATTGATCTTTGACTCTGATACCAGATTGGCTACTTGGCCCACAACAGAAACCCCTCCTCCCAGAACTTTTTGGGGGCTTTTTGAACAAAGAAGATCACCTGGATTTATCAACCTAGCCCATGCATGGGAAAGTTAGACAAAGAACTCTAGGTTCCCAGATGCGGGCATGGATGGAGGCATGGCACTGGAAAACTCATGTTTTTGAAACCACGCCCCTCGTGGACCTGGGAAGAAAGGTTTCTTTCCTTAACACAGTCCCTAAATATGCCTACAACTTACCCATTTCAAGTGTACAATTCAGTGGATTTAGCCTATTTACATTTATATGCAACCGTTACCATAATCAAATATAGAACATGTTTTTGTCACATCAAACAAGTAACTCTATACTTTTTAGCTCTCACTCCCTATCCCTGCATCACACTGAAACTATAATCAAACCTAAGCTACTGTTTTATCCTTATATAGTTTCCTGTTCTAGACATTCAATATTAACAGAATCACAAAAATATGGGTGTTTTGTGACTATGTTTTCACTTAGGTATCAAGGTTCATCTATGCCATGGCATGTATCAGTACTTCATTCCTTTTAATTGCCAAATAAAATTCCATGATATGGTTATACCACATTTTGTCTGTTGATCAGTTAATGGGCATTTTGATTGTTTCTATCTATTGACTTTTGTCAGTACTCCTACTGTAAACATTCTCATGTCTGTTTTTCTTCAACACCTGTTTTCAGTTCTTTTGTGTGTAGAGCAAGGAGAATTGCTGTCATATAGTAATTCTGTGTTTATTTTAGTGAGAACTCCCAAACTGTTTACAAAAGAGACTGCATCATTTTACATCCTCATCAGTAATTTCTGAAAAATTCTAATTTCTCCATATCCTTGATAACATTTATTATTTTTCTTTATAAAAAACTCTGTCCATCCTAATGACTATGAAGTGGTATCTAATTGTGGTTCTCAATTGTATCTTCATTATCACTAATGATATTAAGCATCTTTTCAAGTGTATATTGGCCATTTGTATATCTCCCTTGGAGTATTATCTATTTAGATCCTTGGCCCATTTATATATAGAATTACTTGTCTTTTTATTCTTGAGTTTTTAGAGTCATTACATATTCTAATATAAGATCCTTATTAGATATATGTGTGAAAATATTTTATCTGATCCTCTGGGTATTCTTTTCTTTTTTTTTTTTTTTTTTTTTTTTTTT
>NW_016107915.1:515596-516881 GCF_001604975.1 Cebus imitator | reverse complement strand
TTTTGACTGTTCTTTGATGCACAAATGTTTTAAATTTTGATAGAATACTATTTGTCTATTTTTTCTTTGGTCATGAATTTTTGGTGTTATATCTAAGAAATGATCACCAAATACTAGGAATGAAAACTTACCCCCCAAATTATTTCAAATAATTTTCTAATTATAGCTCTTAAATTTGGGTATTTTATCAATTTTATGTTAGTTATTATATATTATATTAGGTAAGAGTCCCATTTAATTGTTTTGCATGTGCTAGCCAGTTGTTCTACCACCATTTGTTGAAAAGACCGACTATTATGTCCCCATTTAATAATCTTGGCACTCTTGTTGAAAATAAGTTGGCCATAGACACATGATTTTTTTTCTGGATTCTCATTTTGTCCTATTGGTCTATATATTTATCTTTATGTCAATAAGATTATCTTGACTACCATTGTTTTGTACTAGGTCATGAAAATAGGAAGTATAATTCCATCAACAGTGGCACAATCATAGTTCATTGCAACTTTGAACTCCTGAACCCAAGAGATCTTCCTACTTTGGCCTCCTGAGTATCTAGGACTGTAGGTATATACCACCATGCCTGACTAATTTTTTTTTTTTTTTAAATGGGATTGCACTATGTTGCCCAGGCTGGTCTAAAACTCCTAAATTCAAGCAAGCTTTTCTTCCTATTACTATTACTTCAAACTTTTTCAAGATTTCCTTGGTTACTCTGGGCTCCTCCAATTGCATATGCATGTTAAAATCAAAGTATCAATTTCTAAAACAAAGTCAACTGGTATTCTGATAGGGATTACATTCAATCTATTGGTAAATCTGGGAAAACATTAACATCTTAACAACATTAAGTCCTCTGATTCATGAACATGAAATTTTAAAAAATTATTAGATTTTTAAAAATTAATTTTAATAATATGTGGTTTTATAATATAATTTTTGCACTTCTTTTGTTAAATTTATTTCCAAGTATTTTATTATGTAATACTATAGTAAATAAAATATTCTTAATCTAATTTTAGATTATTAATTACAAGTTTACAGAACTACAATTAATTTTCATACCTGGATCTTACATCCTAAAACCTTACTGAACTCATTTGTTTATCCTAATAATTTTGTAATGAATTTCTTAAGATTCTTTTCAACCATTGTGGAAGACAGTGTGGCAATTCCTCAAGGACATAGAAATAGAAATTCCATTTGACCCAGCAATCCCATTACTGGGTATATATCCAAAGGATTACAAATCGTTCTACTATAAGGACACGTGTACACGAATGTT
>NW_016107915.1:415135-514370 GCF_001604975.1 Cebus imitator | reverse complement strand
ATCTGGCTCTGTCTCCCAGCCTGGAGTGCAGTGGCACAATCATGATTCACTGCAACTTTGAATTCCTGGACCCAAGGGAACTTCCTACCTTGGCCTCCTGAGTAGCTGGAACTATAGGCGTGTGTTACCATGCCTGGATATTTTTTTTTTTTATTTTTTTGTGGAAATGGAGTTGCACTATGTTGCCCAAGGTAGTCTCAAACTCCTAAATTCAAATAATCCTCCCACCTTGGCCTCTCAACAAGATGGGATTACAGACATGAGCCACTGTGTCGGGCCAGTCTCATTTTTTCTTTAAATGTTTAATATAATTTACCAGTGAAGCTGCCTTAGCCTGAACTTTTTTGTGTATGTATAGTGTATAGTTATTTTGACTACTAACTCATAAGTATATGCAGATTTTTAAATTTCTCCTTGAGTCAGTTCAGGAATTTGTGTTTTTCTGGCATTAATCTATTTCATCAAAATTTTCTAATTTATTCACATAATTTTCATAGTATTGCTTTATATTCTTTGTTATTTCTGAAATGTCAGTTGTAACATTTCCTTTTTCTTTTATTTTTTCAGTAATTTGGGTCTCTTCTTTTATTTTTTGGTCAATCTATCAAAATAATTTTCAATTTTGTGGTCTTTTCAAATAACCAGCTTTGACGACAGTGATTTTTTTTTCACTCTATTGCTTAGTCTTTATTAATTTTGATTCTAATCTTTATTATGTCTCTCTTTTTTTATTGCCTTAAATTTAGTTTGTTCTTCTTTTTCCAATGTCTTAAGGAGGAAAATAGATTACTTGCTATCTTGTTTTTTTCTCAATATGGGTATATTTATAATTACTATGAGCATAATTATTATAATTGTTATGGCTTTAGCTGTATTCTATACCTTTTGATATGTTTTGTCTTTGTTTTCATTCACCTCAAAATATTTTGCAATTTCCTTTTTGATTTTCCCTTTAGCTCATTGGACATTTAAGAGTGTGCTATTTAATTTTCCACATATTTGAGAGATTCTTATATTTCCTTCTGTTATTGATTTATAATTTCACTTCATTGTGGTTGAAGAACATACTTTGTATTATGTCTGTCCTCTTAAATTTGTTGAGGTTTGTTTTATGACCTAATCTATAGTGTATCTTAGTATGTAACCCATGTGCACTTGAAAAGAACGTATATTCTATGCTTGAATGGAGTGTTCCATAGATATCTGTTAGGTCTACTTGGTGTATAGTGTTTTTCAAGTTTCCCAGTTATGCAAATACTTGTAGCAACACTGGAAAAAAATGAAGGAAGAAATAGATAGCTCAACAATAATAGTTGGAGACTTAAAAATCCAACTTTCAATATGGGTAAAACAACTATTCATGTATATTAGTAACTGGGATATCTTCCTCATAAATTCATCTTTTTCTTATTGTAAATGGCTCCTCCTTATCACTGATAATGGTTTGTTGTTGAAATTTTATCCAACATTAGTATGGACACTTCAAATTTTTTGTCATTGATGTTTGCATAACATATTTTTCCATTCTTTTACTTATAATCTATTTGTATCTTTAAATTTAAAGTGTGTATCTTATAAACAGTATACAGTTGGATTTTTTAATCTAGTCTAGCAATCTCTGCATTTTTATTGGGTTGTTTACTCCCATTTAATGTACTATTAGTTTTAAAATAAATTTTATTGTCTATAAGGTATACATCTTGATGTTATGAGATACATTTATAGTAAGATGGTTACTATGGTGAAACAAATGAACGTGTTTACAATCTTATGTAATTATGTATTTCTCCCTACCCTGTGGTGAGAGCAGCTATGAAGACATTTTTAAATGTTCATAAAGAATTGAATTCAAATATAAAAGGAAAAAACATAAACTTCATTTCCCAACATAAGCTCTATGAATTCAAGAGACTTTCCTGAGCACTAATACCAGCCATTTAGTCAATTCCTAAAGAACCTCTCAAGTCCTGGGAGCTTAACCATGTCAATGTAATTGTTTTCATATTATTAACTGATGCAAAAATAATGGGTGCCCTTTAAAAAAATTTTTAAGATTAAGAAACAAACAAAAAAGTCAAAAGAAGCCATATTAGAACTGTAAGGTGGATACCTAATTATTTCCCATCAAACCTCTCACAAAATTGCCCTTGTTTGAGGTAAATAATGAGTAGGAGCATTGTTGTTGTGGAATACTCTCTGATGATTTCCTGGCAGCATTTTTCTGCTAAAGGTTAGGCTTTCTTAAGACATTCTTATGACAAGCAGAAGTTATCATTCTTTGGTCCTCCAGAAAGTCAACAAACAAAATTTTCTGAGTATCTCAGAAAACTATATCCATAACCGTTGCCTTTGACTAGTCTGTTTTTGTTTTAACTGGACTACTACCACCTCTTGGTAGGCATGGATTCAACTATGCTTTGTCTTCAGGATCATAATGGTAAAGTCATGTTTAATTTCCTATTGCAGTTCTTCACTGAAATCCTTTGGGATCTTGATCCCACTTCTTTAAAATTTGCATTGAAAGGTCTGTTTTTTTTCTGCAGCTGATTTGTGTGCAATGGTTTTGGCATCTATCATGTAAAAAGGTTGCTCAACTTTAATTTTTCAGTCAGTACTGTGTATACAGAAACAATTGAGATGTCTATAGGATTGGCTGTTGTTTCTGCTGTTATTTGTCTGTCCTCTTCAATTAGGGCATGAACAAGAGGATTTTTTTTTTCATGCAAATTCATGTGAACAGTCTGCCACTGCAAGCTTTGTTTTCAGCCTTCTCTGGTCCATTCTTAAAATAAGTTATTCTTTGTGAATTACCGATTTTGTTGGAGCATTATCCCTATAAACTTTGTGTAAGCATCAATTATTTAGTTATTCTTCCACCCAAGCTTCACCATCAATTTGATGTTTGTTCTTGTTTCAAATTTTAGCAGAATTCATGTTGCTTTGATAGCGATTTTTTTCGAACCAATGTCTTTCCCTTCCTTCCTTCCTTTCTTTCTTTCTTTCTTTCTTTCTTTCTTTCTTTCTTTCTTTCTTTCTTTCTTTCTTTCTTTCTTTCTTTTCTTTCTTTCTTTTTCTTTTTTTTCTTTCTTTTTTTATTATACTTTAAGTTCTGTGGTACATGTGCAGAACAAGAAGGTTTGTTAAATAGGTAAACACATGCCATAGTGGTTTGCTGCATCCGACACCCTATCATCTGCATTAGGAGTTTCTCCTGATACTATCCCTCCCCAGTCCCCTCAACCCCTGCTACCCCTCCCCCAACCCCACACCCCCCAACAGGTCCCAGTGTGTGATGTTCCCCTCCCTGTGTTCATGTGTTCTCATTGTTCAAAACCCACTTATCAGTGAGAACATGCAGTGTTTTGTTTTCTGCTCTTGTGTCAGTTTGCTGAGAATGATGGTTTCCAGATTTATTCATGTCCCGGCAAAGCACATGAACTCCTCATTTTTTGTGACTGCATAGTGTTTCATTGTATATATGTGCCACATTTTCTTTATCCAGTCTATCATTGATGGGCATTTGGGTTGGTTTCAAGTTTTTTCTATTGTGAACAGTGTGCATATGTGTGCATGTGTCTTTATAATAGAGTGATTTATAATCCTTTGTGTATATACCCAGTAATGGGATTGCTGGGTCAAATGGTATTTCTAGTTCTGGATCCTTGAGGAATCATCACACTATCTTCCACAATGGTTGAATTAATTTACACTCCCACCAACAGTGTAAAAGCATTCCTATTTCTCCACATCCTCTCCAGCATCTGTTGTCTCCTGATTTTTTTAATGATCACCATTCTAACTGTTGTGAGATGGTATCTCAGTGTGGCTTTTATTTGCATTTCTCTGATGACAGTGATGATGAGCTTTTTTCATATGTTTGTAGGCTACATAAATGTCTTCTTTTGAAAAGTGTCTGTTCATATCCTTTGCCCACTTTTTGATGGGGTGTTTGTTTTTTTCTTCTAAATTTGTTTAAATTCTTTGTAGACTCTAGATATTAACTTTTTGTAAGGTGGGTAGATTGCAAATTTTTTTCTCATTCTTTTGGTTGCTGAATAATATTTCTTCTGCTGTGCAGAAGCTCTTAAGTTTAATTAGATCCCATTTGTCTATTTTCACTCTCGTTGCCATTGCTTTTGGTGTCTTATGAAGTCCTGGCCTATGCCTATGTCCTGCATGGTATTGCCTAGGTTTTCTTCTACGGTTTTTATGGTGTTAGGTCATATGTTTAAATCTTTAATCTATCTTGAGTTAATTTTTGTATAAAGTGTAAGGAATGGATCCAGTTTCAGCTTTCTGCATATGGCTAACCAGTTTTCCCAGTTCCCATTTATTAAATAGGGAATCCTTTCCCCATTGCTTGTTTTTGTCAGTTTTGTCAAAGATTAGATGGCTGTAGATGAGTAGCCTTATTTCTGAGGCCTCTGTTTTGTTCCATTGTTCTGTATCTCTGCTTTGGTACCAGTACCATGCTGTTTTGCAGCCTTGTAGTATAGTTTGAAGTCAGTTAGCATGATGCCTTCAGCCATGTTTTTTTGTTTGTTTTTTCCTTAGGATTGTCTTGACTATGTGGGCTCTTTTTTGGTCCCATGTAATGTTTAAAGTATTTTTTTCCAATTCTGTGAAGAAAGTCCCTGGTAACTTGATGGGAATTGCATTGAATCTATAGATTACTTTGAGCAGTATGGCCATTTTCATGATATTGATTCTTTCTAATCATGAGCATGAAATGTTTTTCCACCTGTTTGTGTCCTCTCTTATTTCCTTGAGCAGTGGTTTGTAGTTCTCCTTGAAGAGGTCCTTCACATCTGTTGTTTGTTGTATTTTATTCTTTTTGTAGCAGTTGTGAATGGCAGTTTACTCATGATTTGGCTCTCTGCCTGTTATTGGTATACAAGAATGCTTGTGATTTTTGCGCATTGATTTTCTATTCTAACACTTTGCTAAATTTGCTTATCAGCTTAAGGAGATTTTGGGCTGAGACAATGGGGTCTTCTAAATGTACAATCATTTTGTCTGCAAATGGAGACAATTTGACTTCCTCTTTTCATAGTTGAACACCCTTTCTTTCTTTTCCTCAACTGATTGCCTTGGCCAGAACTTCTAATACTATGTTGAATAGGAGTCATGAGAGAGGGCATCCTTGTCTTGCGTCAATTTTCAAAGGGAATGCTTCCAGTTTTTGCCCATTCAGTATCATATTGGCTGTGGGTTTTTCATAAATAGCTCTTATTATTTTGAGATATGTTTCATGGATACCTAGTTTATTTAGCATGTTTAGCATAATGAGCTGTTGAATTTTGTCAAAGGCCTTCTCTGCATCTCTTGAGGTAAATATGTCCTTTTGTATTTGGTTCTGTTTATGTGATGGATTATCTTTATAGGTTTGCATATGTTGAACCAGCCTTGCATCTCAGGGATGAAACTGACTTGGTCATGATGGATAAGCCTTTTGATGTGCTGTTGTATTCGGTCAAACTGATGTCTTATCCTTTTTGTTGTTATCATTAATAATTTTAAGTTGTATTTCAGATTTAGGGATACATGCTGCTTTGTGGACTTTACTGGGGATACCTTCAGGTAGGAGAGAAATTGAGGCCACCAGGGTCTGGAGCAGACCCCCAGCGAACCACGTAAGCCATACAGTACAGTAGCCTTACTGGTAAAAGAAAGACAAACAGAAAACAACAAGACCATCAACAAATAAAAAGACCCCACAAAAACCTCATTCAAAGTTCACTAACCCCAAAAAAGACTGAAGGTAGATAAGCCCACGTAGATGAGAAAGAATCAATGCAAAAATGCTAAAATTCAAAAAGCCAGAGCACCTCTCCTCCCCCAAATGACCACCACACTTCTCCAGGAAGAGCAAAGAACTGGGTTGAAGACAAGATGGCTGAGTTGGCAGAAGTATGCTTCAGAAGGTTGATAATAATGAGCTTTGCTGAGCTAAAGGAGCATTTCATAACCCATTCAAAGGCGCTAAGAAACATGATAAAACCGTACAGAAGCTGCTAGCCAGAATAACCAGTTTAGAGAGCTAAATAACTAACCTAATAGAGCTTCTCAGTGCAATCACAAGTATCAGTAGCAGAATAGACCAACTGGAAGAATCTCTGTGATGATTAATACTGAGTGTCGACTTAATTGGACTGAGGGATACAAAGAATTAACCCTGGGTGTGTTTTTGTGGGTGTTGCCAAAAGAGATTAACATTTGAGTCAGTGGGCTGGGAAAGGCAGATCCACCTTTAATCTGGTGCGCACAATCTAATCAGCTTCCAGGCCATATAAAGCAGTCAGAAAAATGTGAAAAGAAGAGATGGGCATAGCCTCCCAGCCTACATCTTTCTCCCATGCTGGATGCTTCTTGCTCTCAAATATCAGACTCCAACTTTTCCAGTTTGGAGACTCAGACTGGCTCTCCTTCTCCTTAGCTTGCAGATAGCCTATTGTGGGACCTCCTGATTATGTAAGTTAATAGTTAATAAACTCCCCATGTGTGTATGTGTGTGTGTGTGTGTATATATATATATATATATATATATATATATATAAAACTTACATAATAACGAGGTCCCACAATAGGCTATTTTATATATATGTGTGTGTGTGTATATATATATATATACATATATACATATGTATTAGTTATCCTATATATATATAGAATATATATATATATATATATATATATGGGATATATATGGGAGATATATATATATATATATATCTCCTATTAGTTATGTCCCTCTCAGAAAACCCTAACAAAATCTTGGAGCTTGAAGACTATCTTTCTGAAATAAGACAGGCAGACTAGAGTAGAGAAAAAAGAATGGAAAGTAATGAACAAAGCCTTAAAGAAATAGGGGATTATGTAGAGACTGAATCTACAATTGTTAGGGGTTCCTTGAAAGAGACTGGGGCAATGGAACAAAGTTGAGAAATGTACTTTAGGATATCATCCAGAGAACTTCCCCAACCAAAAAGACAGGCCAACATTCAAATTCAGGAAATACAGAGAGCCCCAGTAAGATACTCTATGAGATCAACCCCAAGACACATCATCATTAGATTTTCCAAGGTTAAATGTAAGAAAAAATGTTAAGGGCAATGATAGAGACAGTCCAGATCAGCTACAAAGGGAAGCCCATCAGATTAACTGTGGAACCTTCAATGAAAACCCTACAAGCCAGAAGAGATTAGGAACTAATACTCAGCATGACTGAAGAAAATAATTTCCACTCCAGAATTTCATATCCAATCAAACTAAGCTTCATAAGAAAGGAGAAATAAGATCCTATTTAGACAAGCAAATACTGAGTGAAATTGTTACCACCAGGCCTGGCTTGCAAGAGACCATGAAGGAAGCACTAAGTAGAAAATAGAAAAACTGTTATCAGCCACTACAAAAACACACTAAAGTACAAAGACCAGTGACACTATGAAGGCAACCACATAAGCAAGTCTGCCTAAAGAGCAGCTGGCATCATAATGACAGGATCAAGTTTATATAAGAATTCTAATCTTAAATGTAAATGTGTTAAATGCCCCAATTAAAAAGCACAGAATGGCAAGAGCCAAGATATATTGGTATGCTGTCTTCAAGAGACCCATCTCACATGCAAAGACACAAATAGGCTTGGAATAAAGAGATGGAAGTAAATTTACCAAGCGAATGAAAAACAGAAAAAAGTAGGGGTTGTAATCATAGCTTCTGACAAAAGAGTCTTTAAACCAAATAACATCAAAAAAGATGAAGAAGAGCATTACATAATGGTAAAAGGTTCAATTCAACAGGAAGAGCTATGTATCCTAAATATATATGTACTTAATATAGGAGCACCTAGTTTCATAAAGCATGTTCTTAGACATCTACAAAGAGACTTAATCTCCCAAAAAATAATAATGGGAGACTTCAGCACCCCACTGACAATGTTACATAGATCATCAAGAAATAAAATTAACAAGGATATTCAGGACTCAAAATCAGTTCTGGATCAAAGGGAACTTATAGTTACCTACAGAACTCTCCACTCCAAAACAACAGAATATACATTCTTCTTATCACTGCATGGCACTCTAAAACTTATCACATAATTAGAACTGAAACACTCCTCAGCAAATGCAAAAGAACTGAAGTCATAACAGTCTCTCACACCACAGCAAATTCAAATTAGAACTCAAGATGAGGAAGCTTACTCAAAACCATACAAATACATGGAAATTGCACAACCTATTCCTGAATGACTCTTAGGTAAATAATGAAATTAAGGTAGAAATCAAGACTTTCTATGAAACTAATGAGAACAAAGAGAGAGCATACTAGAATCTCTGGAATACAGCTAAAACAGTGTTAAGAGGGAGATTTATAGTACTAAATGCTCATATTGAAACACTAGAATGATCTCAAGTTAACAATCTAATATCTTGACTAAAAGAACCAGAGAACCAAGTGCAAGCAAACCCCAAAACTAGCAGAATACAAGAAAGAACCACGATCAGAGCTAAACTGAAAGAGACAGACACACACACACAAAAAAAACCTTTCAAAAAATAAATAAATTTGGGAGCTGAGTTTTTTAATTAGTATAACAGATAGACTGGTAGCTAGATTAGTATAAAAGAAAAAGGATAAGAATGAAATAAACACAATCAGGAATGATAAGGGGAATATCACCACTACCCCATAGAACTACAAACAACCATCAGAGAATATTATAAACATTTCTATGTACATAAACTAGAAAATCTAGAAGAAATGTAAAAATTCCTGGACACAGACACCTTTGCAAGACTGAACCAGGAATAAATTGTATCCCTGAATAGACCAATAATGAGTTCTGAAATTGAGGCACTAATAAATAATGTACAAACCAAAATGAGCCCAGGACCAGAAGGATTCAAAGCTGAATTCTACCAGAGGTACAAAGAACGGCTGGCATCATATCTACTAAAACAATTCCAAAAAACTGAAGAGCAGGGACTCCTCCTTAGCAGGTTCCATGAGGCCAGCATCATCCTGATACCAAAATCTGGCAGAGTTACAGCAAAAAAAGAAAACTTCAGGACAGTATCTTTGATGAACAGTAATGCAAAAATCCTCCATAAAATACTGGCAAACTGAATTTGGCAGCACATCAAAAATCTTATCCACCACAAATAAGTTGGCTTCATCCCCAGGATGCAAGGCTGGTTCAACATACATAAATCTATAAATGTAATTCATCACATAAAAGAACTAAAGACAAAAACAACATGATTACTTCAACAGATGCAGAAAAGACCTTCAATAAAATTCAACATCTCTTCATTTAAAATAATTTCAGTAAACTAGGGATTGAAGGAATATACCCCAAAATGTTAAGAACCATATATGACAAACCCAATATCATACTGAATGGCCCAAAGCTGGATGCATTCCCCTTGAAAAGTGGCACAAGACAAGGATGTCCTCTCTCACCACTCCTATTCAGCATGTTTTTGGAAGTTCTGACCAGGGAAATCAGGCAAGGAAAAAGAAATAAAATTTATTCAAATAGGAAAAGAGGAAATAAATTGTCTTTGTTAGCAGATGACATGATTCTATATTCAGAAAACACCATTGTCTCAGCCCGAAATCGTATTAAGTGGATAAGCAACTTCAGCAGAGTCTCAGAATGTGAAATCAATGTGCAAAAACTGCTAATGTTACTGTACACTAGCAACAGGCCAGTTCACTCAAATCATGAGTGAACTCCCATTCACAGTTACTACAAAAATAATAAAATAAGAATACAGCTAAAAAGGGAAGTGAAGAATGTCTTCAAGGAGAACTACAAACACACTGCTCAAGGAAATAAGAGAAAATACAAACAAATGGAAAAACATTCCATGCTCATGGACAGGAAGAATCAATATCATTAAGATGGCCATACTGCTCAAAGTGATTTATAGATTCAGGCTATTACTATTAAACCACCATTGGCATTCTTTGCAGAATTAGAAAAAAACTATTTTAAAATTCATATGGAACCAAAGAGAACCCAAATAGCCAAGAAAATCATAAGCATAAAGAACAAAGCTGGGAGGCATCTTGCCACTGAACTTCAAAAGATGCTACTTGGCTACAGTAACCAAAACAGCATGGTACTGGTTCAGAAACAGACACATAAACCAATGGAACAGAATAGAAATCTCAGAAATAAGACTGCACTTATAACCATCTGATCTTCAACAAACTTGACATAACAGCAATTAAAAAAGGACTCCATATTTAATAAATTGTACTGGTAGTACTAGCTGGCTATATGCAGAAAATTGAAACTGAACCTCTTTGTTACACCATATACAAAAATTAACTCAAGATGGATTAAAATAAAGACTTAAATGTAAAACCCCAAACTACAAAACCCTAGAAAAAAACTATATGCAATACCATTTAGGACACAGGCACCGGCAAAGATCTCATGATGAAATGCCAAAAGCAATTGCAGTAAAAGCAAAAATTGACAAATGGAATCTAATTAAACTAAAGAGTGTCTACACAGCAAAAGAAATTATCAGTAGAGTAAACAGACAACCTACTGAATGGGAGAAATTTTCCGAAATCTATTCATCTGACAAAGGTCTAATATCCCGAATCTATAAGGAACTTAAATGAATTTACAAGAAAAAAACAATCCATTAAAAAAAATGGGCAAAGGAAATGAACAGACACTTCTCAAAAGAAGACATACATGCAGCCAGCAAACATATGAAAAAAAGCTCAATGTCACTGATCATCAGAGAAATGCAAATCAAAGCCACAGTAAGATAACGTCTCATGCTAGTCAGAATGGCTATTATTAAAAAGTCAAAAAAACAACAGATGCTGATGAGGTTGTAAAGAAAAAGAAACACTTTTACAGTGTTGGTGGCAGTGTAAATTAGTTTGATCATTGTAAAGTCCTAGAGGCAGAAATACCATTCAACCCAGCAATCTCATTACTGAGCATGTACTCAAAGAAATAGAAATCATTCTATTATAAAGATACATTCATGTGTATGTTCATAGCAGTACCATTAACAATAGCAAAGCAATGGCATGAACCTAAATGTTCATCAATGATAGACTGGATAAAGAAATGCATGTGATACTCTGCAGCCACAAAAAGGAACAAGATCATGTCTTCTGCAGGACATGAACAGAGTTGGAAGACGTTATCATTGGCAACTAATGCAGGAACAGAAAACCAAACATCACATGTTCACACTTTTAAGTAGGAGCTCAACGATGAGAACATATGGACACAGGGAGGGGAACATCACGACCTGGGTCTTGTCAGGGGTAATGGGGGATCAGGAAGAATAGCTAATGAATGCTGGGCTTAAGATCTAGGAGATGGGATGACCTGTGCAGCAAACCATCATGGAACATATTTACCTGTATAACAAATCTGCACATCCTGCACATGTACCCCTTAACTTAAAAATTGAAGAAAAAAATACAAGACCCAAATGGAAATACTGGAAACTGAAAGAACAATAGCAAAGAACTGTCTTAATGGTCTTTATTTTGTCATATACAGCCCTTAAACAAACAGATGCCTATCTCTTGTTTAGCTTTATTTTCCTGTGCCTCTACCTCCAGTAAATTCTGTATTCCTGACAAACTGAATGTAACAACCTTTCCAAAATATATCAGACTATTAATAATCTTGAGCCTTTGTGGAAATGATTTTCTCTACATGGAATTCCTATTGCACCACCCTCCCTATACATACACTTACAAGTTCTCTCTGCTCTTATTCACCAAATTCTTACTCATTATCAAAACTCAGCTTAAATATCACCTTCTAAGTGAATCCTTCACTCATCAATGAAGAATAAGTGCTCTACTTTTTGTTACCAAATTATATCGTTTCTGACTTTGCAGTAGTATTTACCACCTGCTATTAAAACTACTCTCTTTGCATGTGTGTGCTTACTTCTACTTGAAAGCAGGAAATGTCCCTTTAATATTTAACTCTCGGCTCTTACCAATTGCATGGCACATATTTAAATGGCTCAATAATTGCTTCTGGCTTGAAGAAATAAATGGGATAAATCACAATTTTAATAATGCAACTTATTAACAATGCTGCTATAAAGCTTTATACCTTAATTCCCTAGCAGATGCTGGTAGTACCCAGGCCACATCTTTTCTCTCACTATTTGGGTGTACTCTGGTCTAAATTTTAGCTTCTAGCATCTGCATTTTTGGCTTTAGCCCTTTCAATGGATGTTGAAATCTGTTTTCTGCAGAATTACATCACACTAAAGCTATGTTCTTTTGTCACTTGTCCATTTGCCTAAAAGGTATTTAGGAAGACAGGTTATACCTTCTAAATAACTTCCTGTTACTCAAATCCTGTTTCACCATCTGCTTCTTGGGAAAGCCAAATTAAGGCAAATTAACATGTGAATTTACCCACTTTCTACATTTTACATTTGATCATATGTCTTTGAGAAAACTATTGTATAATTGCATGTATTACATTAAATGTCTTAGAATGTTAACTAAAGAGTCACTTTACAAGAACAAAAAAACAAGCCTTTGCTCATCTGTGAATTTATGTCATGTTTATAAGCTCCTGTAGTTCTATGAAATATATTGGTTATTTTAATAGTATCAGTAGGAAGGAGAAACAGTCTAAAGAAAATGTTAAAAGTACTTGTTGAAAGCAAAGTACTTATTGAAATACCCGCAAAAAAGTAACAAAGACATACTTCATAGTTGTCAACATAATTATCAAGTCTTGAGATCCACAGGTATTTAATGATGAAAAATGATGCCATGTTTATGAAACTCTGTAATCATGGAAATCACTACATAGCCAGCTGCTTCCTAGGCAGCCACTTTATCATGACATGTCTTTTTCTTTAAATGTCAAGTTCTTTTATGACTTTCTTTAGTTTGCATTGTGATTTTGTAGAGAGTATTATAGGTGACATAGCTTTCTTTCATCTTGCAGAAATTACAAGCCTAGCCTAAATTACACTCATGCAGGTGTGAAAAGGAATAAAGGATATTGGTAACTGGTGATGTTGAGTTGTGGCAGGCTATGACAACAGGATTGAAATGATTCCCCTATGCAACCTTACTGGCTAAATGAAGCACCTGGAGCACTTTTATTAGACCTCCCAGTTTAACCATTAGCTCCAGTCTAATATAATATCAAGCACATAAAAAACTCATTTTTGAATGAGGAAGAGAGTGACAGTAACATCTTACTTTCAGATATAGTGTGATGGAATGTAACTTGACTCTTTGGACTACCTCTAGTTTACAACAACTGTGATTTATACTATGTAGGCTTCTCAGGATTCTAAGTAGACTAGTTAAGATATTTCATATTAAACTATCTCATTGAATTTTCAAATCTTTAATCTTGTCTTGGGGACTACACACACACTTTTTTTTTAACCACCATATACTTTTCTGGCCCTTTACTTTTTTGGCTATTCTCCCTAAACTTTAAACTGCTTTTATTTAATTCCCATCAGACTTTCATAAAGAACCTGTCCTTTTTGAAATGCTAACTCTGGGCTCTGACTATATTTCCCATGGTGGCTTTTTATTTCCATCCAGGAAATGTTGTTGAGATGAATGTGAACTCTCTTTCAGGTGCTAATAATAGTTCTTATAGTATTAAAAGTAAGTGAAAGACTAATGAAAATATATTAATTACCATTGACACATTCTTTTCTAGGACTGTAGGGAAAAATGAGATCTCACAGGACAGATGCCACTGTGAATGAAAGCTTCCTTGGAATGGGGTAGAGTATGATAGTTGCAATTTGAATGCCCTGGGCTTCATGGAGTTGTATGAAATAGGAGCCAGGTAGAAGACTGCACATTTGGCTCTACAATATGAAGTATTGATGAGTTCAGCTGTAACAAGTTAAATCCATAATTTAGTAAAAAACAAAAGAGTAATCCAAACCCATCTTGACTCTTGAGCTGCTTCTAATTCTCTCTGTATATTGTAATTGCCTTCTTTGAAGTTCCTGTTATTCTAAAGCTATTTAAATTTCTAATTCCCAAGATTCTGTGTACTTTTTGCTATTCTTCTACTGGTGCCTTCTGTCTCTCTGTAATGTCATCCATCCCCAATGTTTTGTCTATTTCCTATATTCTAATGCCTCAAATAAAGATTTGTTTCTCCTAAATTTCTGGTAGAAATAGCCATTTCTTCTAGGCACATCCACTTGGCGTATATTATAGTAACCTCAAAGACAAACATATGCTGATAATTAATTGTCACTGCGCTAGACACATATTATATATTCACAACAGTTCTGTGGGGCATCTGTTGTCCTTTTTTAAAAAATATGAGGGAAACAGAAGAACCCAATAAAGGAAATAAATTGCCTTAGTCACACATCTAGTAATCGACGTATCTGGTTTATAAAGCTCCACAGGTAATGTAGTTCATACCATATTATCAAGTCGACTTCCAAAAGAAATCTCCAAACAGAGCATATCATTGTTCACTCAAGATCTGTTTCTGATTTTTCATACTTTATCTCTTACTAGAGTTACTATCCTTCCAGATTCCAAATTCTAAAAACCTCATAGCCTTTTTAGATTGTCCTGTCTCCCTCATTTCTTTATATTAAATCTGACAACATGTCCTGCTTATGGAGTATTATCTTCTAAAACTTCCCCTTCCCTCCATGACCACGTCACTAAGTCAGGTTCTCATTATCTTTAACATAACCTTATGACTGTTCTTGACTCCTCATGTCTCTCTCCAAACAGCCATCAGAATGATCTATATAAAATGCATATCAGGCCATGTACTTCGCTTTTAAAAATATTTTAGTATAAAATGAAATGCATGCTTCATAATATTGCATCTTATATTTATCGTGATATAGCCTTTTCCTACCTTTTTTTTAACCTCTGTTCCTGGTCTCACAACATTCATTTGCATTATACTTAATCCCTTGCAGTACTGACTACATACAAAATAGCATACATTTCTTCATATTTTACTTATTTTTTTTTTGAACTTTAAGTTCCAGGTTACATGTGCTGAACGTGCAAGTAAGTTAGCTACTTAGGTAGACATGTGCATGGTGGTTTACTGCACCTACCAACATGTAATCTAGGTTTTAACCCATATACTTAGGTATTTGTCCTAATAATCTTCCTCCCCTTCCCCTCAACCCCTCAACAGGCCCTGGTGTGTGATGTTCCCCTCCCTGTGTCCACATGTTCTCATTGTTCAACTCCCACTTATGAGTGACAACATATGGTATTTGGTTTTCTGTGTCTGTGTTAGTTTTCTGAGAATGATGGTTTCCAGCTTCAGTCATGTCCCCGCAAAGGACATGACCTCATTCTTTTTTATGGCTGAATGGTATTCCATGGTGCTCCTCCTTTCATTCAATAAATGTATACTATACATCTACAATATGCCAGACATATCTCAGTGCTGAAATATGCTGTTGATCATAACTGACTAAGATCCAGGCCTACATGGACCTTATTGGGTAGTAGCGAGAAGGTGACAATAAACAATACGTAAGTTAATTATCTAATTACTAAGAATGTGGTAAGTGCTGTGGGGAAATAATACATAAAGAAAGGGGTCTTTAGAGTCCTAGGGCACTTTGCAGTATTAAGTAGAGTGCTTTGACAAGCTTCATATAGAAGGCATCATTTGAAAAATAAAGAAAAAAACTTTAAGGATGTGATATAGTTAGCCACGTGGTTATCTAGAAGAGCATTCCAGGCAAAGGCTCCAGCTAGCATATCTGTAATGAGGTAGGAATGTGCCTTGTGTGTTCGAGAAACAGCAGTGATACAGAGGACTCCATGAGACTGAATAATGAGAGTGAGTAAAGGCACAATGGTAGTGGTGAGGGCAAAGTAGTAAAAGGAATTTAGCTCAGAGAGGAACTTATAAGCCATTACAGGGACTGGCTTTTATTTAAAGGATAATGAAAATCCAACGGGAGTATTGAACAAAGGGGTAGTGTGCCCATTATTTTTAAATGATCACTTCCTGTATGAGTAAATTAAGGCTGTTGGGAACAATAGTAATATCAGAGATACCAGTGAGGATGCTACTGCTGAACTTCAGGAGACAGAGATATTGGTATTTGGACCAAAGTAATAGCAGTGGAGATAGTGAAAGTAGGTGGAATTCTGAGATTTGAAAAAATAGAGCCCCCAGGTTTTCTGACAGATTAAAGGTCAGGGTTGATCTCAACATGATCATGCAATTATTTGCAACCATGGTGTGCTTGTTGTTGAACAAATCCAAATGGTATGTAGTAATTGTTGGTCAACATACTTTTCTAGGGTCTGAGATAGAATGGAGTAACTTGTACTGCTTGACAATATTTACAAAAATATTTGAATTGATTATTTGTACCTGATTTCTTTTATGTTCTCTTGATTTTGTACTCTTGAGCCTAGATATGCAGCCTAATTTTGGACATGTGACTAGAGGGCTATTAAATATTTCTTTTCAGACAAGATGTGGATCCTCAGGGACCAAGGTATCTCACAGGTATCTTAATGTTTTACAATCTGGAGACAAAGCCCGTCCTGTGTGATTAACAACATCCCCTGGGAGCGATGCCTGGAATTCTTAGATCTCTCTGATGTTTGCCTGTGTTTTCTTTCTTTCTTTCTTTGTTAGGCTTTTCAATCATATGGCCCTGCAGAGTTGCTGCATAGCATACAAGGGAAAGGGAGAAGTTAAGCCTTAATACAGCATTTTCTTCTGAACAACTGGAAAATAGAGTTTCTATAAACCTAGCAGAAAAGAGCTCAGGTCAAGAAAATTTGAGGGTAAAGGGAAAGTATCAGGAGCTTCATTTTGAACTTGTGAAATTTGAGACATTTATTAAATATTCAGGTATATATTCTGGGTAGGCAGTGGAATAAATAATTCCAGAGTTTGTAAGAAGGGTCTGGACTGGAAATACACACTTGTCAGGACACAGGTGGTATTGAAAGCCTTGTTACTTGTACATTTCCTTCTCATGTAAATTTATTTTTTCATATATTCATCTGGCAACCCTTATAGATTCTTAAAGATCCCAGTTCAGGAAAAAACTTCTTACTGGAAACTGTCCCTGAAGTTCCTAATTTGTACTAAGTGATCTTCTTTTGTGCTTCTGTAATATACTGTACATAAATATCGAATTTAGCACTAGGAGAAATTACTTATCTACGTATCTTCTCCCCCGTTAGATAAAATGACTTTTTTTTCAGGGCAGAACTCTGCATTATTCATCCTCGTATTGCTAGTACTTAAAATAGTGTTTTGAGCTGGAAGCTCTATCTGGTAACATTTATGTAGAGTAAACCTCATTGTTTCTCTGTAGACTTCAGAATATCAAGACTGTGAGCAGGGAGACAATCTCTTACAAAAGGGTAGCTAGTAGGACTGTCATCACAGATGCTCAATTGAGGCTTGTGAACCCTTTTCTGTGGGGTCAACCCAGAAGAGAAACAATAATCTATACTTATGCTCTGAAGATTTAGATACTGAAGATTTAGATCACTAGCCCATGTCAACTTGTTGTCTGGTTAGAAAGCCACACAAGACTGTTGTGATCTAATCACATCTGTGCTAGATCTTTCTGGTGCACATGGGGTGTTCTAGAAACTTAGTCAACCTTCTGAAACATGGAAAAAGGAAGCAGATCTTGGAGACCTTGTCCAAATCAAGTAGTTTCTTTACCTAGAACTGGTTAAATAGGGAGATTTTTCCAATGAGACCTTAGAGTATTTTGCAACTAGACCCAGGTATCTAGAATTCTGAGCCATCTGATGAGAAAAAGTTGATTGAAAACTTCTCTCTGAAATGTTCCTCTTTTTCTCCCTAAGGTTAGATTTACGCATTGTCATATTTACTCCATGAAGAAAAACACATAGAAAAATTACTGTTGTGGCTTGTTCTAGGGTTGGGTTGATCTATCCCTTATATGAAAATCAAGGACCAAGAAAAACCATCTTACTTGGTAAATGTTTTCTTTTGTTTTCCTTTATGTATTTTCCCACATGAACACAATTTTTAATAATAGTTTGAAGACAACTTTTTGATTTTATTGGTCTTGGCTTGCTGAAAAATTGTCTCACATTTTATTTGTTTTTAAAACATTTATTTTTGTAGATTTCGGGGTACAGGTACATGTTTATTGCATAGATACATTGCATAATGGTGAGGATATTAATTGTCTTTTATCCTGATGTTAGCTGAAAACCATCACCTAGATCCATTAAGTATTTGCAGAATAGCAATATTTTTATCCTACCATTGTTTCCCCATTTATTAGCTAAAATGATTCTATGAAAAAGAAACTTTTCCTCAAAATTTATCTTAAGATACTAATACAGGAAAAACAGAATAAATTTTTATTTCTCTTTATTTAACATTTTTGACAGTCACAAGTTAGTTGCCCAGCATCTTCTAAAACTGGCAAACAAACATCCTTTTCCCCTTTGAGTATTATTAGGCCTTCATAAATATCAACATCTTTAATGATTTTTAATTCATTGTAATTATTATTTACATTAAGGCTCAAATTGTCTCATTTTGACAGTGGCAGCTTTTCAAGTTGGTCTCTGATTTATTTTTACCATAATTCCATATTTTAGTAGCTTTTTGCTTCCTGTTTTGATAATATAGTCCAAGTTTATCTCTAATTCTTTATTCAGACCTTGAATCAGTTTCTTCTCCAAGAAGTCTTATTTCCCCTTATAGGTAATGGTGTGCAGAGACTAAACTCTGGGCTGCATAATTACATGATGGATATGGTTTGGCTTTGTGTCCCCACCCAAATCTCATTTCAAATTGTAATTCCCATCATCTCTAGGTATTGAGGGAGGAACATGGTGAGATGTGATTGGATCATAGAGGTGGTTCCCCCATGCTATTCTCGTGATAGTGAGTTCTCAAGAGATCTGATGATTTTATAAGTGACAGTTTCTCCTTTACATGCTTCTTCTTGCCTGCTGCCATGTAAGATGTACCTGCTTCCCCCTTTGCCATGATTGTAGGTTTCCTGAGGCCTCTCCAGTCATGCAGAATGTGAGCTAATTAAACCTCTTTCCTTTATAAATTACCCAGTCTTGCTTATTTATGTATAGCAGTGTTAAAATGAACTAATACAACGATGATATTGTTCTTTTTTCAGCAATTAAGTTTACAGAGATAAAAATATGCTTATTTTTAAGGATTAAGACCAGTATATTAAATTCAGTTTTATAATTATAGAATTTTTACTTAATTTCTTTAATTTTATATTTGTATCTCTATTCTTTAATACTAAAACTCTTGGATCTTAATTGTATTTGCTCTATGCTATCATATATGTCTGTAAGTATGTCTGTCCATTTGTAAAGTAGGTAATTAATAACATAAGATTACCCTGATGGGATAACTAGGACTAATTTTATTCTTCCTTCGTAAACAACTAAAACCCAGACAACATACATGAAACAACTTTTTTAAGCAAGATAAAATACATGATTAACAGGTGGTTCAGGACAGTGATCTCTGAGAGAATAAATAAAAAAACAAAAACACAAACAATACTTTACATTAGTGTTCTCTCTAGTTTGCTACCTGAACTTAGGGCAAGGAATGGGATCCCAAAGAACCTAGCAGTGTTGCTGAGTAGAGAAAGCAGCATTCAGAATTTGTTATGTAAAGATAACTAGAATTTGTGGGATAGAATACCAGAAAGGAGGGAGATTTACAGGCATAGCGAAAGTTAAACATATGAAGAAGATCCTTCTTAAGTCTTTAGCACAGTATTGATCAGTATGTGTGTTTAAGGAAGGAATATGCCAAAGTAAAGGAAAGAATCACTGGAAAAAGAAGGAGAAAATCTCTGGAGCTAAATGCACGTGGGAAAGTGTTTGTGTTCTCAATATCTAGAGTGTAAAAAACTTCGGACATGAAATATCAAGTAGAGTCTTCAGTGGATATTGCTTTAGGAGAGAGATAATATTAGTTCTACAAGGAAGGTTGTTTTGAATCAGATAAAATAACTTAAAAGGAAGACTTAAGAGGATTAAACCGTTTTCCAAGTAACCTAAGCACATTGCAAGAATAATCCAAAAAAGAAAATAAAAACTGAAGATGTAATAAATAATTTGTGACCAAATAATTTAAAATTCACAATGTCTGGAATCTAGTAAGAGATTATCAGAGATACAAAGAAGCAGAAAAGTATGATCTAAAACACAGAGAAAAATCTGTCAATAGATGCAGATCCATAAATAACACAAATGATAGATTTAATAGAAAATAATATTAAAGCAACTATTATAAGAAAAGCAGGACCATTATAAAAAAAGTTTAAAATAATAAAAAATATTACATCCTAATGGAACTTCTGAAGATGAAACCTAAAATATCTGAGAATAAAATTACTCTATAAAGGTTAACAGCAGATTAGACCCTGCATAAGACCCTTTCACTTTCATTAGCAAGTGAAAGTGACAGCAATAGAAACTATCCAAAATGAAATATGGAGGAAAAAGACTAGACAAATGAAAGAACAGAGCCTCAGGGAAATTTGAAACAATAACATGTGGACTAACATATGTGTAGGTGGTGTCTCAGTGAAAGATAGAGATAGGGAGGGGCAGTTTTTGAAGATATATACCCCCAAATTCCCATGATTAAGTTAATTTTTTAAATAAAATTTATTATACTTTAAGTTCTGTGGTACACGCACAGAATGTGCAGGTTTGTTACACAGGTATACACGTGCTATGTGGTTTGCTGCACCTATCACCCTGTCATCTCCATTAAGTATTTCTCCTAATGCTAAGTTTTAAACAGTTCTCTTCATTGCGATATTTGGTCTCATCCCAATACCAGGTTTGATTTACTCTTGACTTTCAACTATTTTAAATTGGATGCACTTCCATATTAAAATTTTCTATACAATTTTTATAATTCCAATGTTAAATCTTTGAAGCAGGGTATACTCAGATAAATCTATCTCGTAACATTTTTCCATATGCCTACTTTCTTCCATGACTAGCTATAAACTTTTAACCATTATCATATATGGGTTCAATGGTTATTTAATAAAAACAAATATGTGTGTAGGGGTTTGTGTGTGTGGGGGTGTGTATGTGTGTAGAGGTGTGTGTATATGTGTGTAGGTATGTGTGTGTGTAGGAGTATGTGTGTTGCATGGGGTGTGTGTGTGTGTGCGCGCGCTCATGCATGTATGTGCCACTGTTCTGGTTTTCCCAGAATGAGAGGAAACTGCAACAAGTCAGAAGGGCCCAAACACCCTGAATCTAGCTGGCTCAAGTTATTCCTTTCATACATTACTATAATTTTGCCTTTCTAGTTATCGTTTCTTACCTGAAGCAAAGCTCTTCCAAGCTACTTTCCAGATCTTTCCTAGTGGGTATTTTCTCCAATTATTTTATTTTATTTTATTATTTTACTTTATTGAGACGTAGCCCAGGCAGGAATGCAGTGGTGCGATCTTCGCTCACTGCAACTTCCATCTCCCAGGTTCAAGCAATTCGCCTGCTTCAGCCTCCGGAGTAGCTGGGACTACAGGCCTGCGCTGCCACGGCTGGCTAATGTTTTTGTATTTTTAGTAGAGACAGGGTTTCACCATGTTAGCCAGGATGATCTGGATCTCCTGACCTCGTGATCTGTCCACCTTGACCTCCCAAAATACTGTGATTACAAGCATGAGCCATTGTGCCCGGCCCCTTTCCTCTTATTGTTCACTAAGTGAATATTGTTCACTTCACCTGAATGTGGCTTTTCTCAGAGTCACAAAAATAACCCAGTAACCAGAATGTGGGACTCTTGTTACCAAGGCAACTCTTTGCCTTGATTCTGATTTTCTAATCTGTTGGGTCTGAGATGTTCTTGGCTTCCTTCACTCCTGAGGTTAAGACCCTGACAAGCATTTCATTGTTCTGGGGATATTCTATTTTCGTTCTCTTTCTCTCTAAATTTTCTCTAGAGTAGTTTATTTGGAATTCGTTGTGTTAACTACATTGACTTTTACTATCTAAAATTAATGTCCCTCTCCTGAGCCATTGAATCCCTTGTTTAAGTTATTCCTCTGGTCAATAAAGCCTATTCAAAAATTAAAAGGAAGACTATATAAATTTTTAAAGTGATATGTTAGTTAACATAGAAGAAAAGCAAGTGATATGGAGCCTATCATTTCAGCTCCATAAACTGATTTACACTTGTGTTCAAAGGCTGAAAGATAACTAACATTAAAATTGATTTTTATGTGTTTGATATGGATTTTGTGTTAATTTTAAAAATGCACATTAATATTATGTATTGTTATTGTTTCAATTTTGAAAAACCTTTAAATGAACAAGTAAAATGATGTTTTCGTGTTACATAAATTTGCTATTAAAATTTTTAATACATAATTTTAAGTAATTACAATATGAAATTAGTAGATTATGTTTGAATAAATAAATTTGACTATATTACTATTTAAAAGGCAATAAGAAATAGACCACTTCGTTGTTCTGGAGTCTGAAAAATCCACACACTTGATTTCTAAAACAGAGGAGCAATGTAAACATATTTGAAAACCTTTTAAGTTGAAGATAACTGTAGGCACAATGATTTTACACTCTTTCTTCATGAAGACTCCCAAATGGAAACTTCCTACATGTCTGCTTTCTCACTGGAGTGCTGGGAAAGGAACATCTGTCCTTCTTTGTCCTTCTTTTTATGACTCAATCTCTCTTTCCCTTCTCTTTCTTAGACAGAAATGACTTACCTGTATGGTTGGCTGATGGTCATCTGATACTTTTTAAATGTTGTCTTTTAAATAAATTTGTTAAATTTTTTTTCCTACTTAGTGTTACATGTTAAGCCTGTTTTTCAGACTGTTTTTTTTTTCTTCTCTTTTGGCGAAGCTTTCTAATGTTTGCTGAAAACCAAACAGCAAGTCATGTTGGGGAATATAAACCAAATAAAATAGGCATTTAGTATAACAATTTATGTTAATAGGAATTAGTTGTATTTAATGTCTTCTGCAGCTATCAGTAGCAGAAGCTGAACATTCTTTTCGTGTTCTCATTTTGTTCTCCCCTCTTGGCTTTGGTGTTTCCTTCCTCTGGTACTGCTACTCATAGAGAGTTGTACTTGAGAGATCTTTCAGTTTTTGTTGTCATAGTCCACTGCTATTACCCTGGAACTTCCTTGGCATAGTGGTCGTGATCGGGGATACATTCTGTGATCTCCCCGTTAAATCTTTTAGTTGGCTTACATATTGGGGCTGTGGTTTCACAAGTATTTCCGACTCTCTTGCACTTGCATGACATTCTTCCTGTTGCCCACTCCCCTCTCTGGCTCCAGTGTTCCTAATCCAATTTCCTTGAAGCTTTGTTCCCTGCTGATGACTTTACTCCCTCTTAAAGGAGAAAGGAAGGCTAGATGGAGCTGGAGTGGGAAAGAATTACATTCCCCCTGCTGGATAAGGTTCCTAAATTGTGCTCTTTGGTAAGAAGCCAGAAAAGGGCCACCAAGGGTCTTTGAAAAATCAGTGATTTTCTGTTCTGTTTGTGCAGCTGTTTCTTGTTGTAAGGATGATAGCAAGGATTTCCAACATCTTTCCAAAGACATAAAAATCTTTAAGCCCCTACATACTGTTTTCAATCTAAAGCATTGACTTTAATATACTTAATATAAAAACTAAAATTTTAATTAAGCTATTCACTAGCTTTATTAAGGTAAGAAAAATATTCTGAAAAATGTTTTAATAAAAGTGATAAACTCACATTTCTGTATTCATGTCATATAATTAACTATTTGAGAACATGAGGAAATTGATTATTTATATTTCATCTCACTTCATCAACTATGGCCCTGTATTTTTTGTTGCTTCTGACGTGCTTTTTTAGACAGTGGTTTTAGTAACCCATTTGTTCTATTCTGTTCCTGATTTTTGTTATTGTGCTATCTATCTTCTTCGTTAACTTGTAATTTCTTCTTTGAGACTCTTTCTGGGCATATCATATTGTTGCCAACCTCTTTGTTTCTGTGACAAAATAATCGCATTCTTCTATGATATCCTTATGCCACTCTTCTCATGATGCATGTAGTTCTTGTGCTTTTGCACATTCATTTTGTCTTTCGGAGGAAAGATTGCTAAGTGTAGATTTTCTCTACGCTCTTAAGTGTAGATTTTCTCTTAGTTTTTTTCAGATTATTACTCATCTTTGAAAGGTGCCAGGTATTTGCTGAAGAAAAACAGGGTAGCAAAGGGAAGATGATAGATCACCAGTATTCTGAAGTGTCAACTTCTGTTTGATGCCTCTTAACCAAATATATCATACCTTTTGCCAAGGAGAAAGTCTCTCCTAAATTTATGACATTCAAAGTGTCCGTATTGCTCATGGCGAAGTGCTTTAATTTGAAGTTTCTCTTCTTTGTATTCACTACCTGTGTGGTCTTCTTTTACGACATTTACTCCTGGCAACCCCTTCTGGCTAAGGGGCTAGATTATAGACCAGTGAATGACTTGACAGCACTCTTCAGTTTTGCTACTCTACTTCCATTGCTGTTCTGAATTGTCACACTGAGTCATTAGAAGGAAAACTCCCACTTCTGCCTTTGCCCATCCACACTTCAGTGTTTTTCATTTTAGTCAAATAATAAATGGATATATTCTTTCCTAAATGCCAATATTAATTTTTGACAAGACTACTTCCAGTGTGGAGTGAGAGGAGGCCCTCGGTCACTGGGCAGCTTTCTCCTTTGTTTGAACAACCTTTCCTAGCACCTGGCAGAATAGCATTCATAGATATTTATTAGAATTATGGCCTTTTTTCATTTTTTTTCCTCTTGCTCTTTTGATGAATTTGAGGAAAGAGAACAGAATAGCAGAATAAAATGTCATTTTCTGATATCAGAAAAAAATTTAGGTCATCAGTAAAAATAAATGATACTGTCTGGGAAAACAGAAAAAACACAATTACTACCATTCATATCTTCCTATCATTCTTAGGAATTTGCTGAATACCTATCAATAGACTTTTGGCTCTGCGATGGGCTATGAAATGTTTTGGATAACTTCTGATGTTAAGTAAATGTGTTCATGTCAGACTAAAAATTAGCAACAAGAGTCTTTTGGTGGTAGGACTTTCATTTCTAGAACTTATTCTGTGAAAACTTCTAGAAATTGCAGGATATTAGGTCTTAGAACACAGGATCAGAACTATCTGTTGCCTGAGAAACTTCAAGGGCCTACAAGCTCGAATATGCATAAACTCCCAGAGACTGTCAGGATTTCTTATTCTTTCTACAATATCTTGAGAGCTACGGGAAGTTTTTTGGTATTACTATATCCATTTTCATTTATATATATTTTCCCAAAAGATTACATATTAGCCTAGACTCTAGGAAAGATTTAAAAAGAAGTTTCACTCAGATAAATATATATAGAATATATTTGGGAATGAAATATAAGAAGAAATATTTTTATTAATTTCCATTATTTTATTATAAATTTTGCACAGCTACTGAAAGAAGCAATCAGTTTTTTTGTTGTTGTTGTTCTTTCGGGGATAAGTATAATATAGTGTTATTGTCACACTATTGTAATCAGTTTTTTGTTGTTGTTTCAGGGCATAAGTGTAATATACTGTTATTGTTACAGGTGCAAATAACATCATTCCTTTTAAGATTTCTTTAGGGACAAAGTTTTATCTCAATTTTTTAGAGACTAATTGTGTATATTACATTTAGGTTTTCTGAACACTCCAATGCACTTGTATAAATGCAATGAATATTAATAATTATCCTATATCTAATTTGAGGAAAAAACAGCCATTTTTAAAATGTAATTAGAATATTATAACATATTTACTGCCTTTTGTTATTATCTTGCTTATTTCAAAAGGTACCTAAGGGCATTTATGAATGTAACTGAATACTCTGTCATGTCATAACAAAAATTTTAAGTCACAGACTACTAAAATAATTAATTAAAATCCTGAAAATAAATTTAAATTCCATTGACTAGAAAACTCTGAAACACTAGCTTTCTGAATTACAAAAAAAGAATTTCAGGAAGATTTCTATGTTGTTAAAACTCTGGAAAGTATCATGGAATACTTGTAATATATTATATGATTAAATAATATATATACTATATCATAAGTTAAATATTCATATTGAAACTTGAATGCATTAATTCTCTTGTGGTTACTCCATACATTAGACTCAACTATAAAACTCATAGAAAAAAAGCCTATGCATAGAAAAAAAAAGCATACTTGTAATCGCAGCACTTTGGGAAGTTGAGGTGGGTGGATCATGAAGTCAAGAGATCCAGACCATCTTGGCCAACATGGTGAAACCCTGCCTCTACTAAAAGTGCAAAAATTATCTTGGCATGGTGGCACATGCCTGTAGTCCCAGCTACTCAGGAGGCTGAGGTAGGAGAATCTTTTGAACCCAGGAGGCAGAGGCTGCAGTGAGCAGAGATCACACCACTGCACTCCAATCTGGCAACAGAGAGAGACTCTGTCTCAAAAAAAAAAAAAAAAAAAAAAAAAAAAAAAAAAAAAAAAAAAAAAAAAAAAAAAAAAAAAAAAAAAAAAAATTAAAGTTGTAAAAACCATATTATTTAACAAAGTAAAATGCCTTTGAAACAACATAGATAATGGGGTACTTCCTTCAAGCATAGTTCTTTTAAAAAATCATAATTATATGAGTTTCCAGTTATGTATACATTTGTTAAGCATTGGCCTTAAGAAGTCAGGGTATTTTGTCACGTAATATTGACACATATTATGAAAACTTGTTAAGCCAAAATAATTAAACCACCAGCACGCAACAACTTTGTTAACTAGGCAATTAAGCAGTTTATAGCATATTTCTTTATTAAAATGAGGGGGAAAAGGAAATTAGCATTGTGTGCCTTTAAAAATTAAATAGAAAACAAACTATTAAAAATCATTTTTGCTATGTATTAACAATTTCAAAGAATACTAATTATACAGGAAAAGACCAAGAAATGTGTCTACATAGATCTACACATAACAATGGTACCTTGGTAAAGTCAACTGTACTTACTGGCAGCAAAGTCAAAAAATTTGTTGTCAAATACTTTAGGAAATTATGCAACTATCATAAGGATGATATAGGGCTCTTATAATTTGTAGTAGTCAAACATTCTTCTAATGTTTACAAATGATCTCAGGTTTATGGTGCTCCATGAACCTTGGGTGAAATACAGTAGTCAAGCTGTCAGGACCTCAGCACACTGTGGCCTCTCACACCTGTAAAACTACGTGTGAGTTTTCTTTCACTTCTGCCACAAATTCATCAACCTCAAACTCCATTATATACATTTTCTTAAGATGTATTTCCTTTTCTTCCCTTCCTTTTTTTTCCCTCTTTTTCCAGGAAGATTACGTAGCAGCTTTTGCATGATAACTAAATCTCAGTCCTCAAAAAATCGATTTGAAATTGCAGGAATCATTGTTTTGATTCCCAGTGTATCCTAAAGGTGTATTCACTTTTACCGGCTATTCCTCTGAGATGGCTGAGGTGTCTCACTGTTTCTTCTAGTCTCCATTTCTGCCAGTTTTCTGTTTGTTCATTATACTTTCTGTCCAAGACTCACCAAGGAGTGACATCCCACCTCTTTGGGAGAACTGTCCTCTGTGGTAGATCAGATGTCTTCTTTCTTGAGGCAGTCACTCTAGTCTGACTTTTCCAGATATTATGTCTGGTTAGATTTTTCAGTTCTTGCCTTCTGAAGATTGCTGCCTGTAAGTTGAGAATACTGCTTTCTGGAATTCATTTAGTCTTCCTTTTATTCCAAGTAATCTTACTTTCTCTTCCATCTAAAAATTCCAAGTGCTGTGCCAGATGAAATTTTATCTTTGATATATTTAGTAGGCGTATGTCAGAGACATAGACCTAGTGTCCCATAATTAGTGACAGTTCTGGCACCAGGACTTAAATCTCTTGATTCTTACCCAATATTTCAAGCTTTTGTGATGTCATACTCTAAGCTATTTTGTAATGATTAAAGGCAGTAGAGATGCGCCAGATTGTATTGCATTGCATTTAAATGTTTCAACACTGGAGACAGTTTATACTTTTGAGAAAACAAAATTAATCTAATAAACATTTAGAGTATAATATGTGACACATGGCTTTCAGTTACACATATTTATTTAAATTTTAGCACTAGAAGTCAAGGCATCTTATCACATAGCATTAACAGACATTAACACGCAGTGGGTGCCTAATGACAATAGAAGTATCTCTGTAGTGAAAAGCTTTGTAGTTTACACAGTACTTTCCCATATATGTTTTGAATACAAATGATATTCTTATTTTTTTGTTATTGAGGATAAAAGATGAGCTGAAGAAGTAATTTTTATGCCAATAAAAAAACAACTTGCCAAAAAAATTTGCTTCTAGCACTTCTGCCACTACTCTGTGTGGTAGATACAAAAATGACTACAAGGTTTTCAACAAATCCTAACAAGAGGTGAAGTCAACTTTCAAATTCTTAGAATCTGAGCTGGCCCAGTGATCTGCCTCAACCAACAAAATGTGATGAAAATTACCTTTGGCTAAGCCCCACAATATGTTGTAGCTTCTGTTCTCACATTCTTGGAACCTATTATCATATGACCTAGCAGAAGCTAGCATGAGAGATGGTGAATGATGTATGGCCCAGTCATCCCCATCAAACAGCTGATCATAGCTGACCTATGAGTTGGGTCATCTGAGTTCAGCCAGATTTAGCCCATTTTCCGTGACTGAAGAGGGCTACATGAACAAGCCTGGCTAATATAGCTGAGCAAAGCCCAGAGCTGAAGAACTGCTCATCAGCATTGTGAATTAAGTGAATTGTTAGTGTTTAAACAACAAAGTGTTTGGTTAATTTATTAGTTATCAAGAGATAACAGATATACTGTAGGCTTTCTGTTCATTATGGCCATTACAAATATTATTCATTGATCATTACAACAACGCTGTTGCATGAGATGAGATTACATTGCTTACCTAAGAGCACATAGCCAGTAATAGTAGAGTTGAATCCTCATCTCAGGTCTTCACAATTCACATTCCTACTAAGTCACCAAAATTAAAGACATCATACAAACTTTCCATATTCATATCAGAATACAAAGAAGGATTAAAAAAAGACATGAACATTAGCAGAGAGAGGTGCACGAGTAAAATAGCTATAATAAATATAACCATCAATTACAAAAACAGCTTTATTGATATATAATTCTCATACCATAAAATTCACATACTTGAAGTGTGCAATTTAATGGTTTTTAGTATACTCGATACGCAACCATAATCTCAGTCATTTTTAGAGCTTGTTAATCACCAAAAAGAGAAAGCCTATGCCTTTTACCTATCTCCCTTACATTCCTTTTTCCCTAGCCATATGAAACCACTAATCCACTTTGTATGTCTACATATTTAAATATTCTGGACAGTTTATTTAATTTAAGTTATATATTATGTGTTTTTTGGCACTTAAACTAGATTGGGTGTGTTCAGGGTAGCATGGCTGTAGATGATTATCCACTTAGCATAATGTTTTTAAAGTTCATCCCTGTGAACTTTATATCCATACTCTATTCCTTTGTATAGCTGAATAATATTTGATAGTATGCATATGATATGCCATATTTTGTGTATCCAATTCTCTGTTGATGGGCCTTTTGGCAATTGTTAATTGTACTTCTATGAAGATTATTGTGTAAGTTTTTGTTTGCCCATATGTTTTAAATTACTTTGGTTAAACAGTATACCTACGACTAGAATTGCTGCATCATTGGCAATTCTATGTTTAACTTCTGGAGGAACCACTAAAACTGTCCACATCAACTGTTCATATTACATCCTCACAAGCAGTATACAAGGATTCTAATTTTTGATGACATTTGTTGTTATTATTTGAAAACATTCTTATTACTCTAGCCATCCTAGTAGGTACAAAGTGGCATCTTATTGTGGTTTTAATTTGTGCTTTCCTAATGACTGCTGATGCTAAACTTCCTGTCATGTGTTTCTTGGCCACCTGTTTGTCTTTCATGAGAAGTGTTTATTTAACTTCATTTATTTTTTGATTGAGCCATGTGTTTTTTTTGTTTTGAGTTCAAGAATACTTTAAATATTCCGAACACTTCATCCTTATAAGTTATATGATTTGCACATATTTTTTCCCATTCTGTAGATTATCTTTTCACTTTTTTGATAGTATCTATTGACAGTGTCCTTTGAGGGACAAAGGATATAAAAAAATGAAACTTTGTAAAAATTTCTTTTATCTCAAAATATCTAAAACATAAATTTTGAAATTTTTCATGTAAACATTTTTTCAAAGTTTCATTTATCTATTTGTTCTTTAATGTTTATGCTTTTGGTGTCATACATGAGACTATTGCTAAATCCAAGGTCATCTAGATTTACTCCTATGTGTTACAGTTTTAGCTCTTATCTGTAAGTCTTTGATCCATTTTGAGTTTGTTTATTTATTTATTTATTTATTTAGAGACAGGGTTTTGCCCTTGTTGCCCAGGCTGGAGTGCAGTGGTGCGATCTTGGCTCACTGCAACCTTCGCTTGCTGGGTTCTTCCTCAGTCTCCCGATTAGCTGGGATTACAGGCACCTGCCACCATGCCCAGCTAATTTTTGTATTTTTGGTAGAGACGGGGTTCCACCATGTTGGCCAGGCCAATCTCAAACTCCTGACCTCAGGTGATTGGCCCATCTTGGCCTCTCACAGTGCTGGGATTACAGGCATGAGCCACCATGCCCGGCCAAATTAATTTTTATAAATGATGTGAGTTGAATGTTCAGCTTCATTCTTTTGCATGTGGCTATCCAGTTTGCTAATGATTAATTTTCTCACTAAGTTTGCACATCAGTTTGTGCAGGTGAATTATGAGGACTACAGAAGATTCTGTATTATTATGTATCTGTATTTTACCATCTATTATATTGCCTAGACTATGACAAAAGAGAGTTATTTTCCATGTGTTAAGACATTGTAAAAAATATTCACAAGTATTCAAGGGCTCAGAATCTGTATCATCTACACAAAAATTCTGCCCCTCCCACACACACAAAAAATTACATGAGAATGTAATTTAGCCAATTGAAGAATGAGTAAACAGAAGGAAATAAATAATGGAGGAAAGGTGATATTAAAATTATTGAGATATTCGCTCAGTGCTTTCAAATAGGATCAACTCTATGAAATTTTATACATATGGTTATAAAACAAGTCAAATATCATGATAAATGTTTAAAGAACATATGTATAATATAAAAATAATTTTAAAATAATAAACTTGTTTAGAAATTCTGATACAACTGTGGAAATTAGAAATGGAAGGGATGAGATGAAGAAAAAAAGTTTGTGTTAGTTTTCTTATCTTCTTGAGGAGAACTGGATAGATACACTCTTTAAAGTTTTGCCATTGTTATTTATAACATATATGTTCATGTATATTTTTTAAACCCTCAAATGTAACCAACAGTAGGATTTAAAACATAAAATATATCTTTCAAATGAGTAAAAATGAAATGTGGAAAGACAAAACTCATGTAACAAAATATACAAAACAAAAAAACTTATTTCCAGTAAAAGAAAAGAAAATAAACAGTAAGAAGAACCTGTAAATATGAGGGTCAGCAAGCTACTTTCCATGGGCCAAATCTGGCCCACCAACTCTTTTTGTAAATAATGTTTTATAGGAACTACACCCATTAATTCACAAATTGTCTGTGACTATTATAATGGCAGAGTTGAATAATTGTGGCAGAGACTGTAAGGCTCACAAAACCTAAACATTTACAATCTGGTAATATTTTATAAAATAATTCTCAGAAAAGTTTTTCCAGTTACTGATCTATGGTGATAAATATATATAGCATTATTTCATTTAAATAGCTCAAGTTAACAGGTTAAGAGAAGAAAAGATAATTTCAAAAGTAATGTTATACATATTTTGAAAGGACATTCACAAAATGTGACTAGAATAACTAGGTAGAGCAGGCTAATTCCTCAAGTCCCTTCATTTTCAAGCAGTTGAATGATGAGAGCTTCACAAAGCATGTTTTGTTGTTGTTGTTGTTGTTGGAGTTTGAGTCATAATTTTGGGTTTGCTAAGCAGAGGACAGGAAAGTCCTCCCAGGCAGAGAAAATAGCATGTGAAGATATAAAGGTGGGAAATAGATTAATATTCTAGAGGCAGCAAAAAGTGATCAAAACAAAAGGAAATGATTCTGCAGCCCTTTGCAATGATTATTCCTTCCCCTTGTTTCTTTCTAAGGAATTGTCACTTTCTGAAATAACTTACATGCTTATTAATATAGTCCATCCTCCAGAAGATAAGCTTAAAAGTATTTGTTGAATGAATGAATGAATGAGCGAATGAATGAATGTCCAAGTTAATGCATCATGTGGTCCATTAAGCATAAAAGACTGCTGGGGAACCTCAGAGGTCAAACAGCATCACTGCACAGTCCAAATGACTTAATCACTTAGGTGTTATTGCCATATCTAATTAATTTCCTCCGAGCCGTGCTTGTTCTACACTTCCTAGTCCGCAGATCATTTCCTTTAATAAAGATGATAAAAACAAAAAAGGACTATTCAGCTTCCTCTCAGATAGTTACAAGCATTATAACATCCACTTTTGACCAATGTAATTTTTTTCTAGCTACAAATATAGTTAAAAAGTCTTTTTCTACAGTTTTGTCTGGCTTTGTTCAAAAAGAGTCAAACCTGCCCTAGCTGCTTACCCAGCTGCCCAGATCTCTGTGGTCAATCATTTTAGCCTTAGCCTGTGGCTGATAAGAGCAAAGTTAGAGGTCCAAAGTATCAATAGTCTACTTAATTTTTGTCTATTACATAGCCACAAACTCTAGTTATAAGACACTCCTTAGTAATGCAGTCTCTCAGCATGAAAGACCAGGTGAGAGGTGGTAGACAAACTTTTGCTAATTTATCCTTAAGTTGAAAATGACAACTTTCTGCATAGGCCCTATCATTGATTGGAAAGTGATATTTTGCCATTTTTTCATTTATTTATTTTTATATATATATATATATATATATATATATATATATATATATATTTTGTATTGCATTTTAGGTTTTGGGGTACATGTGAAGAACATGTAAGGTGGTTGCATAGGTACATAAATGACAATGTGGTTTGCTGCCTTCCTTCCCATCACCTATATCTGACATTTCTCCCCATGTTATCCCTCTCCAACTCCCCACCCCCTGCTGACCCTCCTCTAGTTCCCTCGTCCCGCAGACCCCAGTGTGTGATGCTCCCCTACCTGAGTCTATGTGTTCTCATTGTTCAACACCCGCTGTTACTTTGACACTTAACATATTAGCTTAAAAGCTAATATTTTCTTTTGCAAACAATGTAGCTATGTGCTTTATACAATTGATTGGTAAGTTATGTTGTTTTGTTTTTTATGACTTCTTAGGAATTAAGTAATCAGAGTAGGAATAATAGTTTATTTGGATATGTATTCCTAACTTTAGATGAAATGTTAAATGCATATTTACCCTTTATATAATAGAATTGTCTCTTTAATATATTTAACAGTTGAATTTTACTTTTATCAAGAGAGAGATTTTCCTTAGTTCCATCTGCTTGCCAATGTTATCTAACAAAATTAGTTATTATTTTCTTATGCGATTATAAGGTGATGTTCCTCTGTCGGACAGGAACCCTTTCATTTCCCAGCTTTTCTTTTAAAAAGTGACAATTTTTGTAAAACAGCTATACAAATGGATTGTGATTTTCATTTTCAAATAAGATTGTTCCTCCAAAAAGAGAGGATCAAATTCCATTTCAAATTACATTACTGTCTGTATTCGAGTATGGTTGGTTACTCACCTATACAAACCTGCAGGTTTATGCCAGATGAAACAATTCTGAATGTAGGATTTTCAAAATTTGTAGAGGTAACCCAATTGTTAGGGAGGTTTTTGCCTTGAGATTATTCAGAGCTTTAGGGGAGAAAGAAATATTATAATAGGGCTTAGTATTTTAAATCCAGAATGAAAATACCTCAAAATAAACCAGGATGCTTTGTTAAGTCTTTTCATATCCTTATATCTGTAAGAAAATGAGAGAATTGTGGGTACTGTGAAAAAGATGAGGCAGAAATGCAAAGACAAGAAAGATTTGGATGAATATAAATCAGTATCTAAACCTTCCTATAGCTACAGAAATGTGTAATCTTTGAGTGTTTTCCTCTCTTTATGCCCCTAACACTTAGGATTCAAGCTTGCTAAATAAGCTATTCCTGAGACTATTTACAGAATTGTACAACAGTTCCCTAGAAGCCATTCTACGCATGTTTTTAGTAGTCCTTGTAGTCCTTGAGGGGGAGGGAGGGACGGGAATTTACTTGCAAATTAATGAGCACTGAATTTGTTGCATATTTTGTCTGATAAAAATTAGTTTACAAAAATTTCTACATTAAGTGTTCCCTGCCCACTGAGTCTTGGGGCTCAGGCACAGGCCCATCCTCCAAGGAATGCTGACATGGAACTGCCCCATGCTCCTGCCCATGGAAAATTTCCCATTAGCTTTGGGGTCATCTCATGAGTCAAGGGAGGTGCAGACTCTGTCTATATATTCCCGGACCCTACAATTATTTCTATGAAATTTCTCAAACTTTTTTTTGAGGCTCATAGACCTGTTGTTACTGCCTTTTTCTACTTTTAAGTTAATCTTTTGAACTGAATTGGTAAACAAAGCAAACTGGTTTCAAAGACCAACAGGCCATTCTGAGTTATGAATGAATGACAGGCTGATATTTTTGAAACCCTTGTTTCCTAAAGATGACTTTCTGCAGGAAAAGAGCTTTGAAAACAAAATCATATTTCTTCCAGTGAGAGTCCAAATTTTTTCCATATGGCTTTTTGTAGAATCTATATATTAAACACCTTTTGCACATTTTTAAATATACCACAAAATTCAATGTTTGAAGCAGAACAGTTGTTTATTATTTGCCAATGGTCATTTTATGTCTTCATGTTATTGTGTTCTTTTCTTTCTTTCCTTTTTTTTTTTAAATGGTCATTATAATTCAGCAAAGTTGGAAGAATGTAACATAGATGTCAATATTCTAAACTAAGTAGAATTTTTTGTTAAAATATTCACAGCAGGCCAGGCACAGTGCCTGATGTCTATAATCCTAGCACTTTGGGAGGCCGAGGCAGGTGGATCATGAGATCAAGAGATCGAGACCATCCTGGTCAACATGGTGAAACCCCATCTCTACTAAAAATACAAAAATTAGCTGGGCATGGTGGCGCATGCCTGTAGTCCCAGCTACTCGGGAGGCTGAGGCGGGAGAATTGCTTGAACCCAGGAGGCGGAGGTTGCGGTGAGACAAGATCATGCCATTGCACTCCAGCCTGGGTAACAAAAGCGAAACTCCGTCTCAAAAAAAAAAAAAAATATTCACAGCAGATCAACAATTCATTTCATTAATAAATTACTTTGAAGCTTGTCGGAATTCTTTAGCGGATTCACTTTGTACAAAGGTATTTCAGTGGTAGATATTCTAGGGCAAATTAAGGGTTTTTGTTTGTTTGTTTTTAAATAAGACATTATTATTCCTGGATCTACCATACAATCCCATTAATTGTTAGAAGTTTTCATCCTGAAATTTGATATCCTCATGATTAGTTTTATTTACTCATTTGTTTAAATATGCAGAATTAGAAAGACTTTATTCTGGACACGTGCTTGCTTAATACCACACCACAGAATAGCCTCTAAATACACTGAGAAACTTAGATAAAAGGCACTTTATAAAATCAAACTATTTTCATATACTGTTACCATATGAAAGAAAATGAGAACTATTCCATGAATAAAGACTCTGCAGTCGTTTTCTTACATAGTTTCAGGACCCTGTTTACACCTCCACAGCTTACAATGGATGATATTATTTCTCTGTTCAGTGTGAAGTAATTATGTTGCAGTTTCATTCCTGTATTTCCAGATGCCATCAAGATAAGAGAACCAAAGTCACATCACCACAGGCAGTAGACAAAGGCAAACAGTTAATCAAACCATGACTGTGATTAGCAACAGAAAAAGTGACAGTTTCTAGCAGTTTTGTAGCACCTGCATTTCTTCAGAATCTGGCTCTGGAGCAAGTATGATTGGCTCAGCAAATTCCAATATCACAATTAGGAAATAATGTAAAGCATTTCATAGAAGACAAACAGAGGCACAAAATGCAGACTGCAAGAAAAACAGTATTTAAAAAAATTATATCAACTTATAATTTTTATATAAAATGGGGGAATGTCTGTAATAAGCTCAGGAAATCATCTTTAAACTGGGAGAATGACAAGAATTTGAAAGCCGTGGTAAGGCTGACAGTCCTGCAAAACAAACTGCCATCAAGGAAAAGAAGAGATGTGGGGATTCCTGTAAGGCACCTAAAGAACGTTAATGTGGATTAAAATTGTATTAACATGAAGAAATAACCACTCAGGCTTGAAAAATGAATATTGCCCTTTCACTGTTTCTAATAATTATGCCGTCTAGCAGTAGGTAGTTGCTTGTTTGCATTACACACATCTGAGACTGTAATGCTTATTATCTTTATGTCTTAAAATGTGAAAACTAGAATGTAAGGGTGTTCATTGCAAGTTTTGCATAGATGATTTTGGAGGTCACTATGGAACTCTTAAGAAATTCAAATGATCAAGGCTTTGATGAAGAATTGAAGTAATAGATTATCTTTGTGCATATTCGAACAGAGCAATCTAGAAGACCAACAATTCATAAAAGTATAAATCAAAGTCTATGATACAGGATTCTCTACTGCAAGAGCATCTACGTTTTAAGAAACTTCGTTCATTTATAAATGAACGTTCTGAATTTTAATATAAGCTCAAGTTTTAGACACTGAGTTGGCTTGACATAGAAATTCCGGTACTCCGCCACTCTGATCTGCCAGCCATAGGAATTTCACAGAGTTTCAGGCCCTTAAAAGGTTTTCAAAGTAGAGTAAACATTTAGCACAAAATAGCACCTATGCTGCCATCAATACCTTAGGGGTACACAGAGCTGCTACTCTTATGCTTAGAGTTTGGCAAGCCTAGCAATAAGTTTCTTAGAAATAGGGACTCGGACAGTGTAGTCCCTGTCTAGACTCTAGGTAACTCCTGAGAATTGAGGTTCAGCAGTTGATTCTAGAATCATGAAGACAAGCGTGCCTACCAAAAAACTGAAGTTCAGCTCATCCACCAGAGTATCTTGAGTTTCTCAGATCATACTTGCTTAGAAGTTTATTATAATCAACAAGTATTCGTGGGGAAAAAATGTTATGGACAAAGCATGTGTCTGACACTGTGAAAGATTCCAAGAATTTCATATGTTGGCGTGATCATTTTCAAATATTTCTTACTAGTACAACTTTTCATCATTAAGTAAATATTAAGGAGGGAAATGTTATTTCATGTTAGTCATTACAGTGAGCAATGATCCTAACGTATATTTTATATTCAATTTAACCTTCTTTTAGCTTATTTAAATATTTAATTAAATATTTAATTGCACAGAAGATTGTACCGAATTTTGTACAGGTTGAATTTAATGACCATTGTCTATGAATTGGTCATCTCAAAATACTCTGCAGTAGATCACATTATTAAGTTCTCAGAGTCACTGTCTATATTCTCATTTTTCATATATTTGTGAAAAATATTATATAGGTAAATAAAATCACACTTTCTTTACCATTTTTCCATTGACAGACACTTAGGTTGGTTTCATTTCTTGACTATTATGAAAAATGCTTTAATGAATATGGGAATGCATATATCTCTTAGAAATAATGATTTCATTTCCTTTGGGTTTATAACCAGCAATGGAATTGAGGGATCCTTTAATAGTTCAATTTTTAATTTTTTGAGGAAGTTTCAAACATCCATAATGGCTGTACCAATTTGCATTCCCATTAACAATGTACAAGGGGTCCCACACCCTCACCAACACCTACCTCATAAGGCACCATTGTGAACAATTATGTGCCAACAAAGTGCATAACCTAAAAGGAATGGATATATTCCTAGAAACATACAATCCATCAAGACTGAATTAAGAAAAATAAAAAAGGTGAACAGACCAATAAAAATACTCCCAGAAAAGAATAGTCCAGGACCAGAAGTCTTCACAAGTTGAACTCCATTCAAAGAAGAGTTAATACCATTCCTTCTTGAACTCTTTCAGGAAAAACATAGACAAACTACTTCCAAACTAATTTTATGAGGCCAGCATCACCCTTATACCAAAACTAGACAAGGACACTAAAAGAAAGAAAAACTACAGGTCACAATCTCCCATGAACATAGATGCAAAAATCCTTAATAAAATACCAGTAGACTGAATTCAGCAACATTTTACAACAGTTCCTTTTTATTCATAATCTAACCAACACTTGCTGTTCCCTGTCTTTTTGATAATAGCCTTCCTACAAGTAAGATTGGGCAGGATTGGACAGCTGGTCAATATTACTTTGAGTTCTCAAGAAATTGAATTTTAAACCATAAATCAAAAGCGTAGACTGACATCTACTTCTGGAGAATATTATAATTTGCAAAACTCATAAAATAAAACATCTTTTCTAGGACTATTGCTTTAAGTCAGAGTGATAGTTTTTTTCTTTAATTATCACAATGACTTTCCAAACTTAAAATTATATTTCCACATGTAGCTTGAGGTTACTGTATTGGACAACACAGGTTGGAATGAAGTACTTCCTAGATCCATTTACTTCTGGAGATAAGATTTTCACAATAGTTTGGAGTATTTTTTACAGTTCAATTTATGTAGTTGCTCTGCATAGCTCTCCAACTCTTTTAATTGTATATCATTCAGGATAAATTTTCTGTAGTTGCTGAGAATATTCTTAATCTCTGCTAGTGAATTAGTGACACCAGACAATTATGGTATAAAATTAGTAAATGTGTAGAAAAAACTATGATACTTCTAGACTCACAGAAGCATCCACTTAGTGGCTTAGTACAAGTATGGACCTAAAGATCCTGATTAGTGTCTAAGTGCCATCATTATGTAATGTACAAATTATTTTCCTCCTAGGCCTCAGTTTTTCCATCTTTAAATGAAACATTCCTGTCATAAAATGATTTTCTAAAATTATGAGAATAAAAGTATGATAAAATTGTTATAAATACTTTGAATCATGCCTTAATCATTATCACCATCATCATCAGTATTTACCAAAATGCTCATATTTGAATAGAAAATATTCTTTCCTGTACAAAAAATAAGTTTAGGCAACCAAGTGTTGTGCATATATAGGTACATTGTAATGTCAACTGATATTAGGGATTAGTTTATTACAACTTCCTTATCGATGCATTTCTTTGCTCTGAAGTTTTGTGTTTTAACCCAAATCACTTACCTATAGTATGTAAAATGAGAATATAAAATAGTTAAAGGAAACATTTATACTGAAGGCTTTTTTCTTGGAATGATTTTTAACCAAAAATGTATGCCTCGTGAAAAACTTTTATTTGCTAGAGTAATAATCATTGGAATTTAGTTATTTACTTGAAGACAAAAAGGAATAAAACTTTTCAAGTAAAAAATAGTTTAAATTATTTTAACCAGAAACGAAATACCTTAAAACAACTTCCTGTAATTAGAAATGGGACTCGAAATCCTCAAATAAGAGATCAAATCAAGAAAGGGTACAGTGCAAGTTGCATCAGCAAGATAAAAAAAAATAATTTGAACCAACAATACTACTTTTAAAGATACTTTAAATTGCCATAAGGATGAATTGAAGCATACTAAGATAAAATATTTTATGAACTTTAAGAAAGTTAGTCTTAGAGGCTATATACAAGAATAGCAACAAGTGTCAGTGATCAGAGGGGACTGTACATTTGTCTAACACTTTTACGTTGTTTCTTCATTTTTTCAATTAGCCTTTGTGAGAAAACTATTGGATTTCAATTATTCACATTCCTTTGTCTTCTGTCATTTATGACCCAAAGTATGAAAACTGTACTTTCCTTTTTATTTATAATTTCATATGATTATTCTGCTGGCTTCAACGTGTTATTTTTCATTTTGCAATGTGGTAAATGAATGAAATTCATCAAACACTTTGAAATAAATTACACAAAAAAGTATGATAATTTTGGCCGTCATATTTTATAAATTTATTTTACTCATTTAAATTATATTCATGATATTTTCATTTGGACTTAATTGTTCTCTATTGAAAATTTCTCTTAAATTTGACTTCTCATTCATTTACTGTGTTAATTAATTGAAGACAAGGGAATAAGAAAATGAGAAAGAATGCTATTATTGAATTAATTGAACGAGGAAGTTGAGATATGAAATAATGAAAGGAAAGTGAAATGTATTTCCACAATCAATTGATCATTTTATACAATTCTCTCCTTAAATTATCTCATTCTTCTTATTAATTATTTTATTTACTTCTGCCACATATTCTTCCATTGTTCCTTGTCTGATCCAAACACATGAGGTTGAATTTCTCTGTTCTCTACTTCTGCAGTGTTCTCATAGGCACAGGCAAAGCTATATCTGCTGTCTTATTTCCTGGGCCTTATGACCTTTCACATAGGTTTGAGTAGAGGTCAGATTTCCATGTTAGTAAAAGATGGGATTTGCAAGAAATTGTTTGGTATTCAGAGCCCACAGTCTGAGCAGAGCATTCCAAAGTCAAACACCTATAAGGGCCAAGAAAATTTTCCAAGAAAGGCAGGTGTAAGAATCCAAGTACATGGAAAGGACTGAAGAATGGGCAGGTTAAGGCCCACGTGAAAAGAAACCAGCTGCTACTTAAAGCAAAGTGTTAAATTAAATTTAGTCTAAAGCTCCCTCCTTACATATTTTAAGCTAATTCTGAAGAGTTCTCTATACATAGCAAACCGTAGTCTAAATGGATGCGTAAACAGGATGTTACCTACCCTTGTACCAATTACTGAGTTTCAGCCAATCAAAGGTGACCATTTGTTCAAACCAAGTTCAAATAAGGCAAACACCAAGCTGTAACCAATCCAGCTGATTCTGGTTCTCACTTCCATTTTCTGTATGCCACTTTCCTTTTCCTGTCCATAAATCCTCAATCACTCAGCACTTCTAGAGTTGCTCTGAATCTATTCTGCTTTGGGAGGCTACCTTATTCTTGAATCGTTCTATGCTCAATTAAACTCTGTCAAATTTAATTTGTCTAAAGCTTTTCTTTAAACAGCAGTATCACCAGATATTCTGTTCTTTCAAAGGAAGAAAACTTGTTTTCATATAAAATTTTATCATGTTAAATTGTTTGCAAAATTTAAAATCTCTGTAGACCCAAAAAACTGGTCTTCATGCTGAATGAATTTTGTAAATCTTCAGTTTCTAACTATTGACTTAAGCAGACACAAATATTTGTTTGTGTTAGTCTTCGTAAATAGAGAAGAGATTGTCAAAGTTCTGTTTAAATGGTATTAGTAATTTCCTTCATTCCACCATAAAGACACACGCACTTTTATGTTTATCACAGCATTATTCACAATAGCAAAGTTATGAAACCAACCCTAAGGCTCATCAACAGTAGATCATATAAAGAAAATCTGGTAGATATGTATTATGGAATACTGCACAGCCATGAAAAAGAACAAGTTCATGTCCTTTGTAGCAACATAGATGGAGCTGGAGGCCATAATCCTAAGCGAAATAATGCAGGAACAGATATCCAAATACCACATGTTCTCACTTACTAGTGGGAGCTAAACATTGATATACATGGACACAAAGAGGGAAAGAGCAGACACTGGAGACTACTTGAGAGTGAAGGGTGGAAGGAGGGAGAGGATTAAAAAACTACCTATTAGGTACTATGCTTATTACCTGGGTGATGACATAGTCTGTACACCAACGCCATGACATGCAATTTACCTATATAACAAACTTGTACATGTACGCTTGAACCTAAAATAAAAGTTTTAAAAAAGTAATAGTAATAAAAAGATAGTAGATTATTGGGAGAGAGAGCTTAAATGCTCCTATACTCTTTACTTCTAAATATACTTTAATGTTAACTGAAAATTTGTTATTAAGAATTTTTAGGTTTTAATTGGATAGGTTTTTCTCTGTCTAGATATCATATTCTTTTTTTTTTCCTCTCTCATAACTGTTCTTTCTGTCACATTTAGGAGACTTTGGAACCACCAAACTTGCTAATTTTGGTTATAACTGTATTTAATTTATAGAAAAATTTATGTATGTTTATTTTTTAAACAGTATTTCATATCTCAATACATACATTAAATACGATGGAATTAATATATTAGGGTTTTCCAGAGAAATAGAACCAACTGGATATGTGTAGGCATAAAAGAATATTTATTATGGGAATTGGCTTACGAGATTATGGAGGCTGAGAAGTCCCGTTAGATGCCATCTGCAAGCTAGAGACCCAGGAAGGCTAGTGGTATAATTCAGTCTAAGTCTTAGAATATGAGAACCAGGGGAGCCAATAATGTAAGTCTTGGCCTGAAGCTGACGGCGCTACAGGTTGTGGGTATTTAGACGACATACCGGTATGAGTCCTGGACTCGAGGTGGGAGCTTCCGTGTCAACAGGCAGGAGAGGATCCATGTTTCCACTTTAGAAAAGAGAAAAATTAGTCCTTTCTCCACCTTTTTGCTCTATTCAGGCCTTCAGCAGATGAATAGATCTTCTTTATTCAATCTACTGATTCAAATGCCAATCTTTTCCTGAAACATCCTCACAAATATACCACAAAATGTTTTTCCACCCATCCAGAAGTTCCTTAACCTAGTCAGTTGAAACACAAATTTAACCATTATAAGTATGTTTAAATGAATGCTGCTTCTTTTTCTTTTTAATTTTTCTAGGTACATAGTAGGTATACATATTTATTGGATACTTGTGATATTTTGATACAGGCAATGAGTAATAATCATATCAGGATAAATGGGGTATCCATCAACTCAAGCATTTACCCTTTCTTTGTGTTGCAAATAGTCCAATTATAGTCTTTTAGCTATTTTAAAATGTGCAGTAAATTATTGTTGACTGTAATTACCCTGTTGTGCTATCAAATACTAGATCTTATTCTAAGTATATTTTTGTACCCATTTAACATTCTCAACCTATTTATTTCATATATATGTATAACATAGTGGTATGTACTATATTTTTCAGTGCATATTGCATTCCCTTTCCTCAATATTTCTGCTTTTCAGATTACTAAATTTTGTTTGTTTATTTAAAAGAACTATATTTTATTTTATTTTTTTTAAATTGTACATTAGGATCTGGGGTACATGTGCAGATCATATAGGATTGTTGCATAGGTATCTACATGGCAAGGTGGTTTGCTGCCTCCATCCCCTGTCACCTGTATCTTTGCCATTTCTCCCCATGTTATCGTTCCCCAACCTCCCGACACTGCACTGTACCCCTAGCCCCCCATGACAGACCCCAGTATGTAATGCTCCCTTCCCTGTGTCCATGTGTTCTCACTGTTAAACACCCCCTATGAGTGAGAACATGTGGTGTTTGGTTTTCTGTTCTTGTGTCAGTTTGCTGAGAACGGTGGTTTCCAGATTCATCCATGTCCCTACAAAGGACACAAACGCATCATTTTTTATTTATTCCATTTTTTAAGGTTTATTTTGTTAGCATGCATTGCAGTCCTGATTTACAAAATAATTGAGTTCTACAAAAGTTATCCAATTATTAAAACTCAATGAAGAGATGGCATTTAAAGGGATATTATAACTATTTTACAAAAACAAATAATTGATTTCTGTTTAAATAATTCTTTGTATAAAGTATTCTGTAAATGTTACATTTGTTCAAAGCAAGTGTTCATTTCTCTGACATCTTTCTTTAGACTATAATTTTTAAAAGTAGACTATAATTTAAATTTTTATAATTTCTAAAATATAGAAGCTGTCTTATATCACTGTGAATTATTCAGAATTGCTGGCCTACAATGTACATACTAATATCCAAAGTCATTCCAAAAGTATCTGATCATGTTCACACACACACACACACACACACACACACACACACACACATTTTTCTACTCAATCTCAGGACAGCATTAAAAATTTCCTAGAGCAAAGGTCTCTTTCTGTTTGTTTATTTTAGATAATTACTGTAGCTAAAAATTATTTTCAGGAGGGATCTATAGCTAAGCTGCATTAGCAGGGGGAGTTGGTGGTTCTCCTTGAATCTATTCTACTGTCAAGACCCAATTTCTTTTCTCAGGACTGACATTTAATATATGATTGACCTTTACCTTGAATTCTAAAATTGTCAATTTTCTTTGTGGTAGCCTCCAGTAAGGAATTAATCAAAAGTTTAGGAAAATAAATGAGTTATTTAACTTTTGTCACCCAGTTGGCACTGAAAATAACATGAAAAATTTCTTTTTACTGCTAAAAAAATACCATATATGTGGTTTCTTTTTGTCTATTTTGGTATTCCTCTCACTCTGCTCTAATTATCTTCAACTTCTTGACTTTCTTATTAGCCAGCTACAGTCACTCACATAAGCAGTAATAGTATAGACTTAATTATCAGTTGAAAACTTTCTTTGGATAGCCTACTCTGAAATCTCACTCTTTGACTGTGCCTCCTGATATTTTATGTATCCTGATTGTAAATTTCTACTGAGTCATATCATTGTCTGTACCAAAATGGAGATCTTTAGTTGTCCGAGTCCTTACATATTTCTCTTCATCTCCTAAATCTAGCATCACCTGTCTCTTTTTCAAGTCATTGTTTTACAACCAGCCTGTCAATATTAATCTTTACCAAATATTCTTTTTCCAATCGGATAGTCTTTGATGACTCAAACTATGGAAATTTACTTAATCTAGTTATTCCGAACTTCCTTGAAAATATCACAAAACAGTGATGAAAAGCACATGTTCCATCGACCACTGCTTGTCTTCAAACTTAATTAAACTCTTATTTTTGCCTGACTAAAAATATGACTGTTCATATTTTTCATTAATTCTTTATCAGTAACTATAACACCTTTGTAATATCAGTTGGAAATTGTTTATTCATATAACCCTCTGTCAGAAATGGTCTACTTTATCTGTAACCTCACAACTTCCTCAATATCAATCTACTCCCTTTTAAATTTTTCTCTTTGAACAAGGTAAATACTGTATTGATCCATTATGATTTATATCTGCTAACCCATTCTTGACATAAATGACAACTTTAGACAAACTTTTCAATCCTCAGGAGCTAAGCTGGAAGAGTTAACATTATTAGGTCATAATTAAATAAATGGAGTTTTTTTTTACTTTTATGCATGATTAAAAATAAAACCTACAAAAATCCAAAAACTTCAAATTGGTACCCCAAACTGAACTCCCCAGGGTGAAGCATGTTCTCTGTGAACCAGTTTACTGGGTTTACCATGCATCAGGTTCTCTACCACCTGCCTGAATCTGGTTAGACGGAATACTCACATAAGTTTAGGGAAACAACTTCATTACTCAAAGATAGATAATAAAAGACAACAGAAGCCTAGGATTCTTGGTGAGCCAGTACCCTAAGGTTCAGGGAGGGTGCTCAGAGCAAATGGAGTATACTTTGTCCATGCCCCACACCCAAAAAGATGCTGTGGGTTTTATTTTTATTCATGATTTAAATAAAACCTACAAAAAGACAAAAACCTCAAAATTGGTACACCAAGCTGAACTCCCCAGGGTAAAGCATGTTCCCTGTGAACCAGTTTTCTGACAGAGGGTTATATGAATGGACAGTTTCCAATTAACGTTACAAAAGTGTTATAGCTATTGATAAAGAATTAATGAAAAAATAGGAATAACAGGATGGTCAGGCAAAAGAATTGGGCTAAAGAATTATAGGGGATCCTTTTCTAGGAGGGATGAGAACAGAAGCTGGGCTAATATTGTCAGTTCCTCCTTATCTTAGGATGTTGCATTTCCAACACATTCTACAGTTATTCTGAGAACACAAATGAGAAAGGAGGGAAGGGCTGCGTAGCCAAGGCCATCTAGGAACCTGTCATACACAGAGATAAATATTTATTAGAATAACTCCTTTACTTGAATCTCCCATATTCTTTTTCTAAACTCACCTAATATTTTCCCTGTCCTAATCTTATCCTCAACAAACCTGCAATCTTACCTAGACTAACCCATCATTTCTTTCGCTATTTTTAATAATAGAAATGTAGCTCCTTTTACCAAAGGAAAAAGGCCAATATTTCATATCTTCTCTGCAAACCATCCCCTTGACTCTTCTCAGAACTTTGCTGCTTCAATTCTTCCTCTTTTTTTCTTCCTTTCTATGGCAATCATACCAGTATACCAGAATCTTTTAGTGTGTTCAGCCATTGCATAGAGAGGAGATCTTAAGAATATAATACAGAGAAATATCCAATATCTTACTATCTCAAACTATTTGTTTATATTCCTGATCTCACTCAAAGCCAACTTGCTCAGGAGATTGGTCTGCACAGACTGTCTTCAGTTGTTTCTTTCCAGTTAAACACTTCGATCCAACACAATCTTAACTATTTTCCTACCACTTCATTAAAACGGTTTCTGTTAAGGTTGCCAATATTTTAATGATGTTTATGTACTCAACTTACTCAATTTTGTACCAAGTCAGCCACACCCATATTCTTAAAACTCTCTTCTCTCATGGCTTCCACAACCCTAGCATTCCCTGCTTTTCCCCCTTACTTCACTGATCCTCTTTTATGGTTTAATTTTCTGTTTTCTTTACCTGTGCTCTCCTTCTACAGACTGGAGTCATTTGTGGTTTAAACTTGGACTCTCTTCTCTATACATGCTCTTTGGCATGAAGTTTTTTTTATCCTACTCGGAAATAGTAGTCAAGTTATACATGTGGTCTTGAAACAAACACATTGCATATTTGAGTAAACTAGCACACATCCTAAAATAAACATGTCTTTTAAGTTTTTGGTCTTCACAATGCTTCAGGTTAAAAGACTCCAGGAAATAAAAAATGTAAATTTTAGTCACCAATTAAATAAATTGAATGGCTTCTTCATCTCTTCAATGTAAGCTTTCATATCAGAACTATGATTCAAAATAACAGAAATAGAGTTTGTGTATATTCTTATTTTAAATAAGAACTCTATCCACCTGCCTAGTCTTCCATTTGAATTCTTTACATATGTATTTTTTATAGTCACCAGAATATATATATTAAGGACTTTTTGCAATCTTCCTGAAAATATCTACTTCAATAAAGTGTTTAAGTATTAAAAAAAAAAGTAAGTATTTCCTGCCAAGTAAAAGTGTCACAAACATTTCTGTGAGGGAAAGTTAGTTAAAGAAATAAACCTCTACAAATTCTGATTTCTACAAGTCAAATGAAGCCATGAACCTTAAACATGTCCTGCACTTTCTATTCTCTCTGTTTTTCTGTTTTTCACAAGAGAAAAATGCTCATTCATTATTCCTTTGAATAAATAGCATTTCTCCCTAATTATTTCTGTTAGATATTTTTTGAATCCTGTTTGCTTGTGTTAAATTTTCTCACTTTTTCTTAGAAATATCTAGATCTTTCTCTTGTATTTCTCATATCTTTAAATATCTGAGATCAAGTATGGAAAATTCTTCAACTATATTGTTTATTCACTCTCTTTTTACTTGTCTCTAAGATTGTGTTTAATCCATTTATTTCATTTTTAATTTGAATTTTTATATAAAAATACATAATCATATATATTATTTGAATTCAAACAACATATATATTTAAAAATGTTTTTTTGAGTTGGGGTTTCAGTTTTCTTGCTTAAACTGGAGTGCTATAGCATGACCTCAGCTCACAACAACCTCTGAGTCCCAGAGTGATTCTCCTGCCTCAACCTCCTGAGAAGCTGGGATTACAGGTGCCTGCCACCACACCCAGCTAATTTTTTATTTTATTTTTTTTAGTAGAGACCAGGTTTCTTCATGTTGGTCAGGCTGGCCTCAAGCTCCCGACCTCAGGTGATCCATGTGTCTTGGAATCCCAAAGTGCTGGGATTACAGGCATGAGCCACCACGTCTGGCCTCAAATTTTATATATAAATATACACAGACAGACAGACAGACACACACACACACACATCTCCTTGGTTTGTTTTTTGTAATCTTTTGTTGTTGACATACATTTTCAAGATTTTTGAAAATGTATTTTTAATATATTTAATACAAAATGTATTTCAGCTTTGATGATTCAATTTTTTGGAGTCTTTTTGAGTCTAACAAGGCTAATTATTGTGCTAGCTAATGCTCACACGTGGTGACTTATCGTTTATTGTATAATAAAAAAAAACTGTGACCCACTAATGTTTTTTGGTACTTTATCTCTGAAAATTATTTGTGGCTTATTTATTATTTACTTGATTTCTTATGTCTTAGAATATTTATTTGCTTCTGCTAATTTCCTATAGGAAATATCAGTCCAGGACAACTTTAAATTTTCAGCTTTAGCTGTTTGTATGACTAAAATACTTGAGTTCAATCATTAAAATTATTTGAGAACTTGTTTATATAAATTATGTAGAAAAATATTTTTCTTATTTCTATTCCTGTTTAATGCAAGGCAAGTTTCCTTCTTTATGATACATTTACATGAAGAAATACACTAACACTGAAGAAATGTTAGAGTAAATCACCTTACCAAAATATCATAATATTTAAGAGATAGATACTAATTAATTCAATGTGATTTTCTGGGCACAAAGCTAGAGAAATAAAAAATGGACTCACCAAATTGTACATTAATCATGAAAATTTTAAAAAAATACATGTAAGGCAAATTTTGAACCTTGCTACTTCTGAAAATGTATTATGGAAAGAATATTAGATATAATAAACTGATTTTTAAGATAATGAACGGCAAACTTTATTTTCCAAATGTTTTCCTATGGAAGGTGACTGCAGAGTATTCCAGTCAGACCTGCAATATCCTCAGCTTATTCTGTTTATAACAGGAACATTTTAATATGTATTTATAAATTCCTTTTCTAAAGCAAATATGCAGAGTAAATGCTATTTTTTATCTCTCTTTTACAGTCTCTTTTGGCCAAGTAAACATGCTCACTCTCAAAAGTATAGATATGTTTTAATGTCACTGACCAACATAATTGGAAGAGAAGTACCTGATTTTTTCAGAATCCTACACAATTTAAAAAGTAGCTCCACTTGGGGAGACATTGGTGACTGGAAAGTCATCAGTTTTCTAATTTCCACCAGGTTATGGATCCCCCTGTGGAATCGGGCACTTTAGTGAAACTTTACTAGGTTATAGTGTGGCAGGTGTATGGATCACGTAGGTTTGTATTCTGAACATTTACCTAAAGTTATGAAGTCTTTTCATGCCTATGGATAACCAACAAATTGTTCTCTCCTGTTGTCAGTGTTTTCCAATATGTGAGTGTTAGTTTCAGTGCTGCTGCTATCTCACTTTGCCAAAGACCAAGACTACTATAAATTATTTCTAAATTAATTTATTTGGACATAGAATGGAGAAATTTTATCTAAAAAATGTGCATTCTCTCTCTGCCTCTGTCTTTTCCTCTCTCAACATGACAGTTTTCCAGAAAAAAACACTAGACCAAATTTTTTAGGTAGGTTTCCTCTGTAGCAACCGTAGGTGTTATCATTGCTTCTGTTCATTTCACTAGTCATATATTCACAAATAGGAAATACGGATATCTATATATCAATTTCTAAGGGAACTTTGTACTTGTGTTGAATAAAGCTAACTCACAGACAAAGTGATCATGGTAATGGATCATGTACTATTATTCTAAAAAAAAAAAAAATACAGAGGAATTTAGAATCTGCATATGGACCCTTGGTATGAAATAAAAAACTGGCATATTGCATAATCTCTCTATTGAAGATGCAAATTAGAAACAGACCTTTTCATTTTCCTGCACTCTCTATCAGTAGCAGGGCATATGTTATTTTTATATCAATCAACACTTAAGTGGTTTTGGGGAGTGATGAGTTATGATGAGTTTCTCCTACTCTTTTCCTGAGAAATCAAATGAATTTCAATTGCAAACTCTTTGTAGGCAAAATTAGTATCTACCTTGATTGACCTCATATCATCAAGAATTATCACCATCACTTTAACACATTCTAGATATGAATAATTATTTTTGAATGAATTAATTGATAAGTTTTGAGCCAGCAAATAGATTTTCAAAGTACCATCACCTACTATGTTTAATGGGCTCATATAAAATTAATTAAAAATAATATAAAGAGATACATAGCAATTATTTTCAATGTCAGCAGCAAATAGATGGCTTGAAGTATTATTTAATTCCTCTATCACCGCTGCTGCTCCATATAAGACCACATCTCCCAACCCCACCAAAATCATTATACAACCTAACGAAAAGCAGTGTAAGTAAAACATTTTGACAAGTCTCCTAACTCTCCATTCCAATTAGACATCTTATTATAAAAAGATTGTGTCAACATTACTGTTTTATTCTTCTCTTGGCAGCAAGGCAAATATTATTGCAAAGTGCTTCATCTATGTGGATGAAAAATAATTCTGTTTTGTTTATGGGTATGTGAGAAATATTATGTTTTCTTATCTGTGCTTTACTGGGATGAACAGAAACATATCACAAGTAATAAATGTAGTGAAATATAAAACATAATTTATCACATTCTGTTTTTTGCCCGTTTTTTAGTTCATTGTTTCCTTGAAATGATCTCTCATATTTTTCCATGTCAAATTTGGTTATATAAGGCATACTCGTTTTCACATTTAGAATGGATAAATCTCCTAGGAAACCTCCCTAATGCCATGCTTCTCCAATAACACTCCCTGGACATCTGTATCCTTGTATATGCTTTAATGTATTGTAAATGTAATTGCTTTATTGAAGAGGTTGAATTCATTGGGATTATCAAAATAAAATTATTTCAAATTTTCTAATACATGTTTTTAATTGTGCTCTGTTGAGCCTTTATTTCTCCCTCTAGGTTACACAGTCCATTAATAAAATGTAATTCTCAATATGATTTCATAAAACTATTTATTCAAAGATTTAACCCTCCCCACCACCCCTGCAACACACACACACACACACACACACACACACACACACACACACACACAGTGATTGGACACAGTTCTAAACAGGAAATGAGATATTGTTTTTCCTGTCTTATAAGTTTTTTCAAACTTTACAAGTGATTTTCTGAGGGTCTCTCTCCCCTACCTTTAATAAGGTAAACCAGTTAAACATTGGACTCTTACTAAATGGGAAGTGTAGAAAGGCAAGTGGACAAAGTGAATGGATTCTCTTCCTAAATGATATCTTTACATAAAGCTGAGCTCTTAGGCTTCCTGTCCCATTTGTATGCTTTTCCAGGTGAAGACATCAAAATTAGCTTGTGTGTACCTATATAATTCCATGTCTAGCAAGAAGTCTTCTTTGAACTTAGTTCTATATAATTTAAGGGAGAACTATTTATCATCACTCTAATTCTATCTATATGTACTATTAAAAACAATAATAACTATTACCACAGCAAAAACATAAAAAAACAAAACTTCTTGGAAATATGTTCTAGTGTTTTATGAAATTGCAATGTGACTACAGTTAACAATTTATTTTATATTCAAATAGCTATACAGCTAGTGCTTGACTTACGACCACGATTGGTTCTGACAGACTGGTGGTAACACGATTTGGTCATGAGTTGAGTAGGCTATATGTACAGTACTGTGAAATGATGTTATAAAAGTCTTTAAGTCATATTTTATCATAATTTTCTTTCATTATTGTTATATATCATAATTTTCTTTGTTCATTTTATGCCATTTGTATCATCTCTACACCATTTTGTTTCTTATTTTTACATTCGTCAGGTTTAAGTAAAACACTGCATTACCAGTACAACTGGTTTAATATTTGCAAAACATACAAAATTACAAAATACTGGTGCATACAAAAATACAAAATACAGGTGTAAAAAATACCATAGGAAACATTTTCCCAATTGCAAAACACATCAAAATATATAAACATGTACAAAACATTTTATTGGCCACTGGTGCTTGGCTGCAGATTGTTGATGTCGTCATCTGAGGCAGCAGTTGGGGTTACCAGAGTTGGTTTTTTCGTAAACATGGTGAGCTTTGTCTAAATTGTATGTTTCTTTTTTTCTTCATAAATTTCATGATACGGACGAAACACATCCTTGAACACATCCTGTTCAATCCTTGCAAATTGTTCGATGTTTGGGTCCATTGCTTCGAAATATATAAGACGTTTATTGGGAGGGGTTTGATGAAAAATATCCAAGTCACAAAACACAAATTGCTGTACCGAGTCTGGGATAACAGTTGAAATGGTGCACGTGGAGATGGTAGTGCTGCCGGAAGCTGGTCCGCACTGTCGTATGCCCAGCTGGGCAGCGTTTGTGCTGCCAGATGGGGAGCAGTCGTGGCTGGCGATGGTGGTCATAAAGTCGAATGGTCATAAGTTGCATAGGTCGTAAGTCGATCAATACCTGTACAGAGGATTTTCAGTGTTCCTAAGACAAATGAATGATAAATGTTTGAGGTGATAGATGTGCTAATTACTCTGATTTGATCATAATATTGTACACATGTAATAAAATGTTACTCTGTACCCTATAAATATGTATTATTGTGTGTCAGTTAAAACTAATAATATAAATAAGTAAATTTTAAAAATGAAACAAAACCTCTGGGAGGAGTATCTTTAGATCATTATCTCCTGCCACTATTCACCTGTTAAAAGAATTATGTCCTTCTCTGTCACGGCACCACTCCTCGAGTATAAGCCCAGTGAGGCTAGGACTGTGGCTTTATTATCTTTGTATTTCCAGGTAACATGAAATACTATAGATTACATTAAATGCCTCTTTAATAAATGACTGAAATTAATTCTATATTAAATTTCAAACCTCATGAAATATCTATTTCAATAATAGCCTGGGAATGTCCATGTGTACTACATGGAATTACACTAAGTGCTTTACAATTACTGTCTTCAGGCTTCAAACAGCTTTACAAAAAAGTTATGATGATTATGACTTTATCATTGAATTGAAGCCCAGAAAAAATAAGTTGTCCAAGTCATATCTTTAAAGGCTGATTCAAGCTTGCATACATTTGATTTCCCAGTTTACATCATGTCTACTCAAATAGTCTTCAATGAAATGCCCAGATAAAATTTGTTTTCAGTAAACTGTCTATTGGTACATTATGTTCATATGCACATGTGCACAGTTATATTACACATATGCTCATGATATATATATGAGTTGTATACATGTTGTATTAATAATGTATATAGTAAAGTTTCATTAAAGTGCCTGTCTATATCTCACAATTACATTTATAAACATAACTATATGATGTCTATGTAATTGTGGTTTTATATAAATACATATATGTATGTAATTTTGATCTTACATTCTTATAAAAATATTGGAACAGTGAATGAAATTCACTGAAAATAACTTTAGGAGCTCATTCTACGTTGACTAGATGTTGAGCTAGTTGAGACCTACTCCTTACCTCAGTGGCAGCTTCTCAAAAAAATGAAACTGTCTCCATCTAGCAAGGATGACCACAACATTCTATAGACCCCAACAACATCTGCAAGAGCTGAACATTCCGACTACTGTCTTGTAAACAGCTGACACCAAACTCCAGGTTTTTTGGTAGCTTGTTTATTCTTCAAATAACCAAAAATAATTTCCTATACTTTTCCCTGTAAGTTGGGAAACTCATGGGAAAAATAGTCTCTTCACTAAAATGGAATTTTTATCTTATTTAGTAGATGTTCTGGTATGTGTTACAATGGGATGAGGAGTTCCTGGGGGGTGTGAATCTTTATCTTGCTTACCTTGCCTTGAGAAATACCTTTTCCCAGATGATACCTATAGCTTAACTCATATAGTATGATGTTATGATGTCATTATGGACTCTAGAATGCACCTGGTGCAAAATAGAGAAATGATTTCAATAGGGAAACAATTTCAAACAATAGAGAACTGATCACAAAGACACATATTGACCAAGATTTTAAGATGATAGAACTAGACAAAAGTCCCTTATCTTGCTTTCCTCTTTATAATTAGTCTTGCCTTCAAAAAGATAAGCTGAAATCCTGGCTTAACTTTCTATAGGTTTTTTGCCACCTTTGAAAGGCTGAAATCATAAGGAGGAAAAAATGGGAGAAACAAACAAAGAAAGCAGGAAAATAAACAACTACTGGAGCTCCCTAGTAAACATAGTTCACTGCTGTTGTCCATGAAAATTCAATGACCATTAACATCACCACTCTAATAGAAAAATTACCCCCACTTCATCTATCAAATCAATATCTGCACAGAAGAGGGAAACTATCATAGATTTTAAACAGCAGGCAGCTCAATAAATTGTCTGAGGTTCCCAAGCCACATTAATCAGATACTTGTTTTAACTGATATTAATGCAACACATTCACAAATTGTATTGAATATTAACCTCTGTTATTTCAAAGGTATTTTTAAAACCCCTACCATTAATAAAATTATGTTTATAATTATGTGGAGGTGAGGGACAAGGGTAGTGAAGTATTTACATATCTCCTCAGCAGCATTCAAAGTTTATTTAAAATTGTATGATGCATGAATTAAATATATTAATGCTGAGAAAAACGTCGATTTATGTACTATCATTAAAATGATGCAGCAGTGTTGTGTCGTATTGGATATTTCATTTTTCTTTCTTACTGATTATAATTCTGTTATTGACACATGGTATATGTTTCTTGGACTTCAGTAGTTTAATGCCTTTAAGATATTTAAAAGGAAAATCTCCTTTTTATTTACTTGTTTTTCATTCATAAGTTATCAATATTTTCCCAGATTATACTGATGGGGGTCTCACAGTGTATGAAGATATCATTAACTAAACCACCTGGGCATACTGCCTGATAAAATGGGGTAATTTGAAGCCACTGTGCCCTCCCGTATACCTTCAAGTGCAAAGGCCAGATTTCTCTGAAGTGAGATATCTGCTCACATGGTGCCTTTCTTGAATGTACGTTGTTCTTAGCTAGACTCACCTTTGCTATAGGGGCCAGTTATATTCCTGCTTAGTATGGGTATACATAAAAAGAGCAAGTAAAGAATGTTTTGCCTTCTGAAAATAGACTATTAATAGTGAACAAGGAGATGAGACACAAGCACTAAAATGCTGAATGAAATTTGTAAGACAGTAGGCATGTGCAAGGAGAAAGTTGTTTTGCAGACAAAGATATGATGTGACTATTTAGAGCTAAATGGATCATTTTAGTAAACAGTTACCTTGGTTCTCAGGAAGGGAAAGATAATCTTTCCCAGGATTCTCTGAATTGGATTTCTCTTGGTTCTTCTTCTAATTTGCCCTAGAACCTGAGTGACCTATGCCATTGATGAGGAAGCATCCAGTGCCAATGACTGATAATGGGCACTAGGCATTGGGCCAAGTGAAAAAGTAGCATAGACATTTTCCTCTCCTTCTTGAAGCTTTGAGTATGATAGGGAGAACAAGTCATTTAACATGAAAACAAATAAGAAAACATTATAAGTGAGTTAAATCTCATATATATCCCAGTTTCTAAAGAGGGAGCTTTGATGGGACTGGTAATTGGAATGGTGGTGATTGGTATTAAATTTTAGTTGTTATATTTTATTTTTCTCACTGTTCGTTATTATATAATATGCTGAAATTGGCCTCTCAATTAGAAATAAATATTCTACAGAGGCCCAGTATCATTATATTACATAAGCAATTGTGAGGACGCATGGAAAGGGAAATCGAAATGAATTAAAGGCAGAATACAATGGACCATGCACCATTCCATGATAAACAGAGAGGCTGTCTTTTAAAAATTATGTTTGAACTTATACCTCACATGTAAATAAGAATTACCCAAAGCAAGGTAGCAGGAATGAGTGAGTGACTCAAAAGATGTGTGAAGGTACAGAAAGGAGAGGAAGTTCTAAATGTTAGAGGAATTAAGAGTAGTTCGCTTCTTTATGGTCAAAGTTCTTGTGTATTGAAAGGGAGGGAAAGTAAATGGTAGATTATGTCAGAGATTGAGTTAGGGCTAAGTCATCATGATAGGACACTTTTACTACAATAGTTTAGAATTTTTCTTGAAAATTATGGGAAGCTTCTGAATTTGAGCAGTAAGGAAAGTGATAAGATTCATGTTTTAGAAAGATTACTGTAGCTGTAGTGTGGAAGTTTGGAAATAATGAAAATAGTGCTATCAATCAGGACCCATCAAAAAACAAAATTTGTTCTATATATTACAACCAGAGAATATACACTTGACCCTTGAACAACCTGTGAGATTGAACTGAGTGGTGCCATAAATATGCAAAATGTTTTCAAACAAATGCCAATCAAAAATACAGTATTTTCTTGATGTGAAACCTATGTATATGGGGGACTAAATTTTAACATATGTGAGTTTGGCAGGACCAACTGTGGGATTTCAGTACTGCAGGTTTTGGGATAGGCAGGGGTCTTGAAACCAAGCCCCTGTGTAGACTGATGGACAACTGTAATATTAAGGGCTGTGTTAAATTGGGCTTGGAAGATTGAAAAGGCCTCAAAGAAAATATCAAAATAACACAGACCCAGTAACTTCAGTATGCAGCTACCATGCCTTGGGTTGAGAAATCAGATTTTGAAGTTCTCAGTACATGGAGGTTTGAAAAAAAGGATCAAAGTCCTTTACCTGAGACTTCTAAGGCATGGATGCCACCCAGTTGGTACTGATACCTTGGAACTTTGAGAAGACTTGCAAAGCTATGACTCAAAGTTTGGGGAAAGGAACACAACCCATGTTGTGTCCATATCTCTGACAAGGTCACAAAGAAGCTAGTTCTGGAAGGGCAAATGGAGGTAGGAGGCTAGAACCAGCCAATGTCAGGGTAAAGAGCTGTTGACATTGACAGTGATGGAGCAGCAGATAAACAGCAAAGAGCAAGTCCTTCCTAGTTTCCTCCTGTCTTCCTGCTATATCCCTATTAGCAGAATCTTAAAATAGCTGACAGCGCAGAAATATAATTTTTGAAATCCTGCCTTCATCATTAGAAAGTAGAACTTAGAAAGTCATATCAGGATCTGAGACAATGGCATCTTAACTGGAACAGCCCACTCTTGTGTCTATTCAGCACCATCCTATCCTTTTATATGTATTTGGATTTTCATACAATAATTCCAGCCATATGTTTTCACTTTACAAAATGAAATCATACTCAAATCATTTCACAAAAAAGTAGAAATATATAGTCTCCAGAGTCATTATAACCCTTCTCTGTGGTACTCATAGTATTCATCTCTGGATGATCTTAATTATTTATCTAATTCAGTCACTGTCTCATCTGAATATTCCATAATCTGAAAATGGTAATGCAGTTAAAAGGCTTTCAAGTAATTCTTTAAAAAAATATATTTGCTAGGAACAGACACATAGTAATGAGAATGAAGATAATTTAAAATGATTCCAGAAATGCTTGGGATTTGCTTAGCATAGTGGGTAAAAAAATGAGATGTTAAGAATGGTGCTCAAGTTTGCTTTGGGAGGCTGGCTGATTGTTATTGCCATTAACTAAAAGAGATAAGACTAGAGGAAGGGCAAGTTTGGTAGGGAAAATGAACTCAACTTTTAAAATGATTTTTTAAATGTACTTTAAATTTACATGTAAAATGGATTCTTCAGTGTATAGTTATATGAAATGTGACCAATGCATAAGGCTGTGTAACTACTGCATTAAAGATACAAAATATTTCCATTACTTCAAAAATTCTCTCATTCTACTCTTTTGTAGTCAAATACTCCCTTTATTTCTAGCCCCTAAGCAAAAATTGATGTTTTTGTCCCTAAATTTCTGCTTTTTCCTCCGTATAATGTAAATGGAATCATATACTTAACATAATATGTTTCGGATTTGGCCATGTTGTTACATGTATTTGTAGTTCCTGTCTTTACAAATATTTCCAAACAGCTTTCATTGTAGCATAATTTATGTACCATAAAATTCACCATTGTTAATATACTGAAAGCCCAATATCGGGGCGAAGAGCTAATGATAGATTTACACTGACAGAAACAGCAGACAGTAATTTTTATCAAGTCACGCAGTCATCACCACAATCCAGTTTTAGTACATTATGTCACCTCAAAAAATGTTTTCTCAATCTCATTTGCAGTCGATTTCATCAAGCATTCTTCAGCCCCAGACAACCACTGATTTGTCTTTTGTTTCCTTAAATCAATCTCTTCTGAGAATTTCATATAAATAAATTATACAATGTAGGGTCTTTTGCATCTAGCTGCTTTTACCTAGCATGCATACGTGTATATATATATATATATATATATATATATATGTGTGTGTGTGTGTGTGTGTGTGGCAGATCAACCATGTTATAAGATATATCAGAATTGTATTTATTTTTATTGCTGAATAATATTATACGGATATAGAACGTTTTGTTTATTTACCAGTTGATGGACATAGTGGTTGTTTCTAGTTTTTGTCTACTATGAATAATGCTGCTACAAATATTCATTAACAAGTTTTTCCATGAACATATGTTTTATTTCTTTTGGGTAGGTTCTTGGGAGATCAATTATTGGGTTACATGGTTACTATATTTAACATGTTAAGAAAATGACAAATATATTTTAGGTGGTTGTAGAATTTACATTCTCATAAGAAATGCATGAGAGTTTCTGTTTCTCCACACGTTGGCTGACATTTGGTGTTGTCATGTTTTGTTAAAGCCATTTTTGGTGCACAGTGTTATTGCATTGTGGTGTTAATTTGCATTCACTTAATGATATTGAGCAACTTTTATATCCTTATTTAGATCTGTAATGTTCTTTAGTAATGTGTCTCTTCAAATATTTTGTACATTTTTATGTTTGTTTGCTTTCTAATTTTGAGTTTTAGAGTCCATAATATATTTTGGATACAAATTCTTCATCAGATACATGATTTGCAAATATTTTCTCCAAGTCTGTTGCTTGTCTTTTTATTCTGTTAAAGATCATATGTTCAGATTAGAATCAGAAAGATACACCGATTCTACACATATTTTTCTAGTTATACAGTTAATTATTCCATTTCCTGCAATCTATTTTAAATGATACTGCCTTCTGAAGTTATGAATTTCAATTGTTAGGTTATAGAAATTACAGATTTAAATTTTGTATTTTGACCTTTTGTTTCTTGGCTGAACTTAGTTATTTGTTCTGAGAAATTTTTGTAGATTCTTTTATTTTTTTTTTACAGAGACAATCATATTTTCTGTGATTAAAGATAGTTTTATTTCTTCATTTCTAATAGGCATGCCTTTTGTTTTCTTGCCTTATTGCACTGGCTAGGTCATACAGTATTTAATAGAAGTGTGCAAAACAAACGTTCTTGTCTTTTTTTTAATCTTAGATGGAAAACATTCTGTATTTTATCATTGAATATCATATTTACATGGGGTTTATTCATAGTAGTTATTAAGTAAAGGAAGTTTCTTTCTATACACCCTTGATGGGTGGTGTTTGTTTGTTTAAATCAGAGGTGGATGCTGGATTTTCTTAAATTTTTTTTCTAAATCTATTTATATAATTATGGGGTGAGCTACAATTTTTGGTATGTATAGAATAATTCTTAGTCATGTATTATCCTTTTTTGTGTATTACTCACGTTCTGTTTGTTCATATTAAACTTGAGTCTTCTTTATATGGGGTATTTTAGCTATAAATTGAATTCCTATGCTTGATACAGTACTATTCAGGTAAGGTTATCCTTTTTTTTTTTTTTTTTTTAGTGTGTCTTGATAGTCTGTGTCTTTCATGAAACTTATTCATCTCAGTTGTCAAATTTGTAGCTATAAAATTGTTTATAGAATTATCTTACTATTGTTTTCATGTGTGAAGGATCTGTAGTAATAATCCCTTTTTCATTCCTAATATGCAGGAGTTCAGTAAGGGTAGTGCAAAAATATTAAGGGAAAAATATTAGAGATAGCTTTAGGGAATAGTTACAAACCTTCTTGGAAGGACAAGAAGTCTGCATAGTTTTGGCAGAAGTTTCAGCTGAAGACAGCCTTATACCCTTTACCTTTAGTTGATAAGAAAAGCAAATAGCTAGGAAATGTAGGGGAACCAAGGATATTACCCACTAATGGTGTTTGCTGTAAGCCTCAGAACTTGTCCTTTAATCTCTTCAGGCTAGTGGTGTTGACTCAAAGCTTTTGTCATTTGATGTGTGCTGAATAAAGCCTGGAGAGGCCACTGTGTCAGGGCTCCAGTGTGTGAGGGCTGGCAACTGCTATCCCTTTACAGCACTATCCTGAGTGTCTGTTAGTGGCCTGGACACCCAGCTCACTCATTCACTGTATTCTGTGTGTAAGTGAATTTATTCATTTGTCATTGAGTCAGTGTCTGGAGGACAGATTCCCGCAGTTGGTGACCCTGACTCCAATACAGATAATTTGTGTCTTCTTTTTTTTTTTCTTGGTCATTCTGGCTGGGAGTTTATCAAAGAACATTTTCAAGAACAAGTTTTAGAATTCATTGAGTTTTTTCTATTGTTTTTCTGTACTCAATTTATTATCTTCTCTTATACTGATTACTTTCTAACTTTTTCTTCCTTTAGATTCATTTGCTATTCTTTTTCTAGTTTCAGAATATGGAGGCCTGGATTTATAATTTAAGACCTTTTTTCCTTTCTATAAGTGTTTTAAAATAAGCATTCCTTTCTATAAGTGTCTCTGAAAAAAATGCTACAAGTTTCCCTTAAAACATGACAGTTGCCCAGTTGAGGTGGCTCATACCTGTAATCCCAGCAGTTCGGGAGGCTGAGGCAGGTGGATCATGAGGTCAAGAGATTGAGACCATCTTGGCCCACATGGTGAAATCCCGTCTCTACTAAAAATACAAATATTAGCTTGGCAAGATGGCATGTGCCTGTAGTCCCGCTACTTGGGAGGCTGAGGCAGAAGAATCGCTTGCACCTGCGAGGTGGAGGTTGCAGTGAGCAGAGATCCTGCCTTTGCACTCTAGCCTGGTGACAGAGAAAACACTCTGTCTCAAAGAAAAAAAAAAAATGACAGTCCACAAATTTAGATTCCTGCTAATTTTGGTTATTGTATCTTTATTTTTATTTGGGAAAAATATTTTCTAACCTCCTTGGACCTATGTGTTATTTAGATGTATGTGATTTATTATTAGATGTACATAATTTCAAATATTTGTTTAGCTTCCAAATACATTTCTGTTGTTAATTTCTAATTTAATTCATTAGTCCCAAACCATGATTTGTATGATTTTAATCCTTTTAAATTTATTAAGGCTTGTCTTATAGCTTATGCTATGATCAATCTTGGTAAATATTTTATGAACAACTGAAATGAAAGTGTTTTCACACTGGGGCCTATGGAAGGGCAGAGGGTAAGAAGAGGGAGAGAATCAGGAAAAACAACTAATGGGTACTAGGCTTAATACCAGGGTGATGAAATAATCTGTACAACAGACCCCCTATGACATAAGTTTACCTGTATAACAAAACTGCACATATACTCTGAACTTAAAATAAAAGCTAAATTTAAAAAAATAATATAAAGAAAGTGTTTTTTCTTGCTCTTGTTTGGAATAGCTCTATGTATAAATCAATTAAGTTAATTAGGTTGATAATGTTTAATTCTTCTATTATCTTGTTTATTTTTTGTTAACTTGATTGACTATAAAGAAAGAAATGGTTAAATCTTCATTTATAATTGTGGCTATACCCACATTTAATTTCAGCTTTATCAGTTTTACTTTATATCTCTTGAACCTCTCTATACAAACATTTCATATTATTATGTCATCTGGTGAATTTACCTGTCATTATGTAATCTCTCTGTATATTCCTGATTATTTTCTTTGTTCTGAAATTAAATTTGTTTACTACTGATGTAACCACTACAGACTTCTTTTGATTAATGTTTCCCTAATTTATTTTTTCTATCCTTTTATCTTTGATTTCTCTATAGTATATTTAAACTATTTTTAAAATAATATGTAATTGGCTTTTGTTATTTTACACAAAATAATTTTTTTGTCTTTTAATTTGTGCACTTAGACCATTTAATTTTAATGTAGTTGTAAATATGATTGTATGTTTATCCACCATTTAACTATTTGTTTTTAGTTGTCATCTCCCTCTTTTTTGTTCCTTCTTTCCCAATTTCCTGTTTCTTTTGAATTATTTGAATGTTTCACAGAATTTTATTTTAACTTACCTATTTGTGTTTTGTCTATTTCTCTTTCTATTGTTTTTAGTAGTTTCTCTGAGAATCAAAATACACACACTTAACTTTTTATAGTTTCTTCAGATTACCATTATACTATTTCAATTAAAATGTGGAAAACTTGCCACTCACTATACAGGCCACTAAATAATTTCCTTTCAGTAATAATTATCATATGTATTAGACCTATATACATTGAAGACATCACCAGACAGTATTATAGTTGATCTTTGAACAATATAGGGGTTAAGGCATTGATCACCCCTGCAGTTGAAAATCCGTGTATAACTTTTGACTCCCCAAAATCAGAACTACTAACAGCGTACTGTTGACTGGAAGCCTTATGGATAATGTAAACTGTCAGTGCATATTTTGTATACATATTATATACTGTATGCTTATAATACAGTAAGCTACAGAAAATAAAATCCTAATTAGGAAAATCATAAGAGAGAAAAATATATTTACCGTTTATTAAGTGGGAGTGGATAGTCCTAAAGGTCTTTATCCTCATAGTCTTCATGTTGAGCAAGCTGAGGAGGAAGAGAAACAGGAGAGGGTTGTCTAGCTGTCTCAGGTGGCAGTGGAGGAAAAAGGTGGAGGAGGTGGAAGGGGAGAGAGGAGAGACAGACATATTCGGTATAACTTTTACTGAAAAAAATCTGGATATAAGTGGACCCATGCAGTTCAAACCCATGTTGTTCAAGGTTCAACACTCCGTACTTTTTGCTTTGTCTTTCATATTTTGAAGAATTCAAGACAAGAAAGTCTGCTCTAATCACCCAGAAGCATACCATTTTGGTTACTCTTTCTTCATTTCTTACATTACAAGTTTTCTTCTGTTAAAGTTTCCCTTACGTTTGAAGAACTTTAGCATTTCTTTTGGATCAGGTCTGTTAGCAGCAGATTTTCTTAATTTTCCTTTATCTGAAAATTTCTATTTTGTTTTTCCTGAAAGATATTTTAAAGGAATATAGAACTTTGTGTTGAAATTTTTGTTATTTCAATACTAATACCACTTAAGAATGGTATATTCTCTTTGTGTCTTCTGTCCTCCATTTGTTCACTGTGAGAAATCCAAATGCAAGTGCAGCTCTCTTATATGCAGTGTCATTTTTTCTGATTGCTTTCAATGTTTATTCTTTATGTTTGGTTTTTAGCCATTCTATTTTAATGACTCTGAGTATGATTTTCCTTGAGTTTATCCCTTTGAGTATTAGATGAGCTTTTGAATCTGTATATGTTTGTCTTTCACCAAATTTGGAATGTTTGGCTCCAGTGTTTTGTAAAATACTTTTTTTCTGTATCAGTCTCTTTTTATTTTACTCTCCTCAATAACTCAATGTTAGAACTTCTTTTTTTTTTTTAGATGGAATTTCGCTCTGTACCCCAGGCTGGAGGGCAATGGCGCTATCTTGGCTCACCAAAACCTCCACCTCCCAGGTTCAAGCGATTCTCCTGCCTCAGCCTCCTGAGTAGCTGGGATTATGGGTGCATGCCACCACGCCCAGCTAGTTTTTGTGTATTTTTAGTAGAGACGGGGTTTCACCATGTTGGCCAGGCTGGTCTTGAACTGCTGTCCTCAGGTGATCTGAGCCCCCTTCAGGCTCCCAAAGTGCTGGGATTACAGGCACCGCTCCCAGCCAGAAATTTTGATATCGACCTGAGTCTCTGTTCATGTTTTTAAACAAATCTTTATTGTTTCTGCTCTTCAGAGTGGCTGATTTCTACTGATGTAGCTTTACATTGATTATTTATTCTGTTATCTCTCCTACTCAATTGAACCCAGTGAATTTTTCTTTTAGATCTTATACTTTTTAGTCCTTTAGTCCATATTTGGTTACTCTCTCTCTCTCTCTCTCTCACACACACACACACACACACACACATACACACACACGTACACACTCACTGAAAACATATCTATTTCCATAAATTTCAGGAACCCATACTTATCTCATAAAACATGATTACAATAACTGCTTTTTAAGTCTTTGATAATTTCTGGTTTTGTCATCTGTTTATGTTTTTCCCCTTCAAACTGATCAGATTCTCCTCTTTCTTTTGGATTATGTTCTAGATATTTCATATCATGTTGTGGATCTCTAGGTTCTATTAAAATTCTGCAAAGGATGTTGGGTGTGTGTGTGTGTCTGTGTGTGTGTGTGTGCGTGTGTTTGCTGTCAACAAACCCAGTTAGATTTAGAATCCCACTCTGATCTCACCCTCTAGATGCTGTGGTTATAAAGTCAAGTTCAGTTTCCACACTCAGTGATATGTTTTTTAGATCTGTACTATGTATATACCACACTGAGGTTAATCTAGGCATAGTTAATAGTTTATATAACAGCCTGTGTTGTGTTTGTTTAGATCTATTCCATGTATGTGAAGCTGAAAACTTGGTACACCTAAGGGTCCAGGACTTGAGTTTTTGTGCACACAGAATTAGTGAATGAACCTCTTTAGCCTCCTCCTCTTTCTCTTTTTAATTTTCTCTACAATATCCACATCCCAGAATTTCCTTCTCTTAGTTCATCTAGTTGGAAAGAAATATTTATTTCAGAGTTTTAGTCCCTGTTCTCGTGCACATCTGTTTGCAACTGGGCCTACCCTATAGACAACATAGCATTTAAAAAGAGAGAAAAACTAATAGTTTCCTAACATAGATTATTTGATTCTCAGGAGACCATTTTCTTGATTTCTCTGGCCAGAGGGGTGGATTTTTTTCTCTGGATTTCACATACCCACGTTATTGTTTTTACTGGTGTAGTGTAGCTAGCAAAGGGATTCATCTGAAGTCAAAGCTGGAAATTAGAGAAAAAAAAAAAAAAGGAAACTTGCCAGTGATTTTTGGTTTTCACGTTTTGACTTATCTCCCCAATTTTCCTGTTGTTGCTTATTTTTATGTCTTCTGTTAGCTGTGCTTCATATTGTGCTCAGTTTACAGTTTTACTTAGTGAAGGACATAGGCTGTAGTGGGCCAGCTCCATCTTGATTAGCACTAAAAGTAAATAATGCAATTTTAAAGGACCTATGAGAGATTCAAATAATTAAATCCAGTGAAGTATATGAATTTGGATCTTAGAGTTTCTATTGAATTCAATTTGGGATTCATATGTAAGTAAATGATAATTACATTTATAGGAATGAGCTAGAGTACCCAATCGCTGAATGTTGATGAATAAGAAGAGAGAAGAATCTTGGTGCCAGCAACATTTAGATAACATTTGAAGAAAGGGATGCATACAATCAGGCTAAAAGGGAATGAGAGATATTTGTACATTACAAGGAAATCACAGAGTATGAATTCTTAACACCTAGAATATTGAATGCTACAGAAGCTAAGAAAAATAAAGCTTTATAAAGCAAGAAATTGTCATAAGAAATTGTTATAATTGTCTAATGAATTACTAGCATATAAATTCTCATTCCAGAGTCTGCTTCTGGGGAATCTAACCCAAAACAACCCTAAATTTATTTATCTGGCCCTGATTTCAAATTTTTTATAGGATCCCAAACTCATCTCTCCAAATGCCTGTTTCTTATTTCCACTTTAAAAAAAATAGTATCTAAAACTTAGTATGTTTGTATTATTAGTTCATAGTTACACTGCAATAAAGAAATATCAGAGACTGGGTAATGAGAAGGGTTACATGACTCACAGTTTCACATGGCTGGGGAAGCCTCAGGAAACTTATAATCATGGTAGAAGGGGAAGGGGAAGCAGGCATGTTCTTCATAAGGCATCAGGAGAGAGAAGTGAAAAAAGCAGAAATGCCAGAGGTTTAGAAAACTATCAGATCTTGTGAGAACTCCCCACTATCATGAGAACAGCATGGAGAAAACCACCCCCATGATTCAATCACCTCTCTCCCTGGATACATGGGGATTACAGGTCTCTCCCTTGACATGTGGAGATTATAATTTGAGATGAGATTTGGGTAGGGATACAGAGCCAAACCATGTCAGTGCTCAAATAAAACTCTTCTATTTTGTTTTGTTTTTTAGTGCTGTTCTTCTTTCGGTCTTTCTCCTTTTGGTAAATAGAAATATAATTTCCTCAAGACAAATAATCATCTTTAATTTCTCCCTTCCCCTTAACCTACAACAATTGAACAATTAGAGTTGGCTGAGAGTTACAGAATGTGTTAAACTCCGTACAAATACTTTCATCTGTACTGCTACCACCCTTGCCAATCCCCATTACCTTCTTCCTGTACTATTCCAATAATCATCTAACTGATTATCTAATTTGTGGATCCCTCTAATCTAATTAATAGAATCTTACCCAGTGAATTTCTTGTAAATGTATCTCAAATGATGTCCTGCACTGCTTAGAAAACCTTCAGTGGTTTCCTGTTTGACTTAAAAGAAAATCTCTACTAATTATTACATCTACATGCAGGGGGATATGAAACATGTAACAACAGGTATATAATGAACATTCGCCCAACAAAAGATATATTTGTCAAAATGTGTATTGTTGAATCAGTACTTAATCTTACATATTAGCATGTCTATAAGGTTCTACAAAACTATTCTCTCCCTCACTCATTCTGGCCAATCCTGCATTCCAAAGGTTCTTTTTATCAATAATCTTTTCCTGGCTTACTCTCCCTTGTTGTTCAGGTATTATCTCAGATATCACGTTACTCAATGAGATCTTTTCTGACCAAATCAACATCAAGTCCTTACCTAACCCAAGCAGTTACCATCATACCTGTTTGTTCCATTTTTTTCATAGGACTGAAAAATATATAAAATTATTTGGTACATTTATTTACCTATTTCAACCTCCCCAATTTAATTTTATCAAGAACAGAAATTGTATTTTGTCTTCTCACCAATGTATCTACAAAACCAAGTAGAGTGTCTGACATGTGGCAGATATTCAGTACTCACTGGTTAAATGATTGAGTACATGAATAAATAAATGTAATGATAGATGGATAAAAGAAAGTGGCTACACAAACTAGAAAGAAAACTGGAAAGTAAATTAGATTATCTAATTAACTTAACTATCATTTTTATTTCTTGCTCACCAATGAGCTGCAGACCTGTATATCCAAAAGCTTATTAGAATGCTCAAGGGTAGCTAATTCTGGATATAAATTCATTCTTCTACCTTGAGGTATTTCTCTTTTATTTCCTGACATGACAAATGAGATATACTCATTCTATCACCTTGTGAAATATACTTTAAAAAGTGGGTTCTGAACTTAAATCTAATGGGTCCAAAACCCATTGCTGCCACTTATTATCCAAGGGGAAATTATGTAACCTTCCTGCTATTCCATTTTCTATACTACAAAATAGTGATAATGAAAATGCCTGCTTCATAAGTTCGTCGGAAGGATCATATGAGTTAATTTATATAATCCCTTGGTACTATGCGTGGTAAAGAGAAAGCACTCTCTAAATCACAGGCATTCATATTTGCCAAGCAACAAATATGAAAATAATCCTATATCTCTCTAGGTCTTGCCCTATCTGATAGGAACACAGTATCTGCAAATTTTGCTATCCTACATCTCTCAAATTCTAACTATCATTCCCATTCATGTCTGCACTACATCTTGACTACTGACCACAGAAGAACAATTTAACTACTCCCCTATTTTTTCAGCATGCCCTTTCTTCTCCATTTTAATGCTAATGATCTTGATAATATAAAAATGGATATGTAACATCCCTGTGTATAATGTCTCAACAGCTTTCCATAGCTCCCAAGACAAAACCTAAACCAAGCATCAAGAAAAGCCTGTTATTTCTCATTACTTCCTTCTGGGAAATCTATTCTTCAGCCACACTGAAGGGTTCAAAATTGATACTAGGTGTGGTATTAAAAGTGGGGATATTAAGCTTCTTAACCAATTTCCAGCTTTTCTTATGTTCTTGAGTCTTTTATTATACTGTTCACTGCTTGGAAGGGAAGCACTCTCTTGACATTCTCTATTTTCTTTTCTTCCTTTGAATACCTTTATCTTTATTTATTATTTAATTACTATTTGTTTAAACATTTTTTTTTCAATTTTCATTTTAGAATCAGGGGAGGAGGGTACATGTGCAGGTTCATTAGCAAGGCATATTATATGATGCTGACGTTTGGATTACAAATAAATACAACACCCACCTTTATCTTTCAAAGTAGCCTTTACAACTGATGCAAGTTCTCATAACCTTTTTAATGAATAACTTAGTAATGAACAAAAACTAGTAAAGGCCTATTTCATGCCAGAGTACTTGTGGTTATTATTACCTCAATATTGCAAATATTCTCCAAGCTGGGTTTCTTTTGCTAGGCCACCTTTTGTTTGCCCCAGAAAATCCCACATTTGACTTAAAATTTAAGCCCATAGTCTTTTTGTGGCTAAGATAATTCATGTTTCCAAGTAAGTTTTCTTTTTCCAAACACTTTTAATATTATGCATTTATATTCTTTCCTCCTAACACCTGAAATTGTCACTTTACTAACTTCTAAAATATCATTTTCTAGTTCTTATATTAATTTTTGTGACTGTTAAACTTGGAATAGAAAATACTGATGTTTGAATGGCTACATGATAGTTTCTTTACAGTTTATCCAGACTTTAATAAATAAGAAAATTATTATAGTAGCATTATAGGTAGACCCTTCCTTTTTTTTGTTAAGTAGGAAACTGGCAATGATGATAATTTAAGTATGGTTGGTTACATCCAGACTAATTATGTCGTTTTTCATTATATTTCTGAAAAATAAAACTAATGAAAGTAACTTTGTTGTCATGACAGTTCTCTCAACATGTTTAGTCCAATTTCGCACCTATTTTTAATAATTTAGGCACATCAACCTGTAAACTGCAGGCATCATAAGACTGGTAGAATGAGAACTCCCTGGTGATAAAAGAATGCATTGCTCTTGGCAACGTCTCATCAATAAGCGAGAATGAGAACATGTTAAGGACCATAGTGTGATACACAGCTCGTAAAGTGGCAAATGTTATGCTGATAAGGTTGAAGAAATTCAGTTGTAGACTAGAAACTAGAAACTTTTATTCTCTAGCGAAGAATCCTCCCAAGGTAAATTACATAGAACTTTAGAAAAAGAATTATACTTCTAATTTATCATGAAAATACATGGACTCTTGAAGTTATGGCAGCAAAAGACTTGCTTTCTTGATACCATCCTCCATATTGCCAAGGAACTTCCAAGAAATCATTAAAAACTGGTGAATATTTGCTAACAACATCTTTGTACTTCCAAACTAATGTTTTCTCTTGGTAGGGGTCTCTCCAGTAAGACCATGAAATAGTTATCATAGGGCACACAAATGGCACATTATTCAAAATATAGGTTCCAGATTGTTTTCTTGAAGTCTAAGGGACTTCACAAAAGTAGCTCCACAGCTGATCCAGTTAGAGAAGTGCTGGGACAAAGCTGAGTAGATGGAACTCCAGTCTGAACCAGTGGTTCTACCAGAATGGCTCTTCTCTTACCTGATTATATGAGTGATGTTTACATAAACTTTGCAAAATGAATTCCAAGAAGTATTGTGACTGGGATGGGGTATAAGCTATTAAAGTTACCTTATGCTTCAACTCCTTAAAATATGTGCTCGTATAACTTTTTTTAAAAATTTATTATTTTACTTTAGGTGCATACTGTATCTGGCATTTCTCCCCATGTTATCCCTTCCCACCCTCCCATCCCTCCCTACCTCCTGCTGTCTCTCCTGTACCCCCACTAACTGTCCCCAGTGTGTGATGCACCTCTCCCTGAGTCCATGTTTTCTCATTGTTCAACACCCACCTATAAGTGAGAACATGCAGTGTTTGGCTTTCTGTTCTTGTGTCAGTTTGCTGAGAATGATGGTTTCCAGATTCATCCATGTCCCTACAAAGGACACGAACTCATTGTTTTTTATGGCTGTGTAGTATTCCATGGTGTATATGTACCACATTTTCTTTGTTCAGTCTATCATTGATGGGCATTTGCGTTGGCTTGGGTCTTTGCTATTGTACACAGGGCTGCAATGAACATATGTGTGCATGTGTCTTTATAGTAGAATGGTTTATAGTTCTTTGGGTATATACCCAATACTGGGATTGCTGGGTCAAATGGGATTTCTATTTTTAGGTCTTTGAGAAATCGCCACACTGTCTTCCACAATGGTTGAACTAATTTACATTCCCACCAACTGTGTAAGAGTGTTCCTATTTCTCCACATCCTCTCCAGCAACTGTTGTCTCCAGATTTTTTAATGATCCACGTTCTAACTCACATGAGATGGTATCTCAGTGTGGTTTTGATTTGCATTTCTCTAATGACCAGTGATGATGAGCATTTTTCATATGTTTGTTGGCCTCATATATGTCCTCTTTTGAAAAGTGTCTGTTCATAACCTTCACCCACTTTTGAATGGAGTTGTTTGTTTTTTTCTTGTATATCTGTTTTAGTTCTTTGTAGATTCTGGATATTAGCCCTTTGTCAGATGGGTAGATTGCAAAAATTTTTTCCCATTCTGTTGGTTGCTGATTCACTTTAATGATGGTTTCTTTTGCTCTACAGAAGCTCTGGAGTTTAATTATATCCCATTTGTCTGTTCTGGCTTTTATTGCCATTGCTTTTGGTGTCTTAGTCAGGACGTTCTTGTCTACGCCTATGTCCTGGATGGTTTTAGGTATGTTTTCTTCTAGTGTTTTTATGATGTTAGGTTTTATGTTTAAATCTTTGATCCATCTGGAGTTAATTTTAATGTAAGGTGACAGGTAGGGGTCCAGTTTCTGCTTTCTGCACATTGCTAGCCAGTTTTCCCAACACCATTTATTAAACATGGAGTCCTTTCCCCATTGCTTGTTTTTGCTGGGTTTGTCAAAGATCAGATGGTTGTACATGTGTGGTGTTTCTTCTGGGGTCTCTGTTCTGTTCCATTGCTCTATGTCTCTGTTTTGGTACTAATACCATGCTGTATTGATTACTGTAGCCTTGTAGTATAGTTTGAAGTCCAGCAGTGTGATGCCTCTGGCTTTGCTATTTTTGCTTAGGATTGTCTTGGCTATGCGAGGTCTTTTGTGATTCTGTATGAAGTTTACAGTGTTTTTTTCCAGTTTTGTGAAGAAAGTCATTGGTAGCTTGATGGGGATAGCGTTGGAGCTATAGATTATTTTGGGCAGTATGAATTCTAAGGCTATTCCAAGTCTTAAATCCACTACTCTCAAGCAAGGTTATTCACACTTTAAAGTGCTTCAGAAGCCACTTAAAACGCTATCAATTTGAAGGTGTTTATTGGAGAGTAAGCATTTTCTTTTACATTACAAATATTATATTTCTTTTTAGTGAACATTGCATAATCAAAATGTACAACTTAATGTAAATGTCTTTAGTGTGATTTGGGAGCAGTTATAACTATTTCATAAGCCATCTATATAATATAAAGCTATAGGCAGACACTAATGTTCTGTAACTGTGTAACAATATAATGCAGTTCACAATACAATACACAATCAAACATTTCACAATATAATGCATAATCTTTAAAGTAACGAGTGGTTTCTGGTGTGTTATGATTGTTCTTTGCTGTAAATACTACAAACATAATTTGTAAGCTCTTTACACCACACTATGTTTTCTTTTTTCTATATCTGGCAGCTATTCTAGATTAAATCTCTTTTTGTTAACTGGGAGTGTATCACTATCATTTTTGAAAATGATTGTCTTGAGCCTTTGGAAATTACCTATACATTGGTATATAGACATATACCTCTGGGTTAAGACTAACATGATAAGATTCAAGGTGAAGAACAAATCTCAATGAAAATTTATGAAAGGGAATCACAATCAATTATTAGTGTCATATATGCATCTACAACATGTTAAGCATCATGGAAAATTTGAGAGAAATATATAATATGTCTTCTGCAGTCAAAACTTACATTTTGTTTAAGGCAATAAGTATTAAACATGAAATAAGGATATGACAATAATGTTTTCAACTTATCTCTCGTTTCCAATATGTCAGTTTTTTTTTTTTTTTGAGTTGATGGGCAAAATTATTCATAGGGTGATATGGTTTGGTTGTGTCCCCACCCAAATCTCATCTTGAGTTGTAACTCCCACAATTCCCTTGTGTTGTGGGAGGAACCCAGTAAAAGGTAATTGAAACATGGGGGCAGGTCTTTCTGGTGCTGTTCTCATGATGATGAATAAGTCTTATGAGATCTGATGGTTCTAAAAAGGGGAGTTTTCCTGCATAAGCTCTCTCTTCTCTTGTCTGCCACCATGTGAAATGTGCCTTTTCACCCTCTGGATGATTGTGAGGCCTCCCCAGTCATGTAGAACTGTAAGTCCAATAAATCTCTTTTTTTTTCTTGTAAATTGCCTAGTCTCAGGGATGTCTTTATCAGCAGCATGAAAATGGACTAATACAGTAAATTGGTACTAGTAGAGGGGGCACTGCTGAAAAGATACAGGAAAATGTGGAAGCAATTTTGGAACTGAGTTACAGGGAGAGGTTGGAACAGTTTGGAGGGCTCAGAAGAAGATAGGAAAATATGGGAAAGTTTGAAACTACCTAGAGACTTGTTGAATAGCTTTGACCAAAATGCTGATAATGATACAGTCAATGAAAGTCAGACTAGAGTGGTCTCAGATGGAGATGAGGAACTTGTTGGGAACTAGAGTAAAGATGACTCTTGTTAAGTTTTAGCAAAGTGACTGGTAGCATTTTTGAACCTTCCCTGGAGATGTGTGGAACTTGGAACTTAGGAGAAATGATTTAGGTATCTGGCAGAAGAAATTTCTGAACAGCAAAGCATTCAAGAGGTGACTTAGGTGTGATTAAAATCATTCAGTTTTATAAGGGAAGCAGAGCATAAAAGTTTGAAAAATTTGCAGCCTGACAATGCAGTAGAAAAGAAAATCCAATTTTCTGGGGAGAAATTTAAGGCAGCTGAAGTTGCATCACTATCAAGGAGCAAAATGTTAATCCCCAAAACAATGAAGAGAATGTCTCCAGGGGAAGCCAGAGGCCTTCACAGCAGTACCTCCTATCACAGGCCCAGAGGCCTGGAAAGAAACAATGATTTCATGGACTGCACCCAGGTTCCCATGCTGTGGACAGCTTGGGACTTGGCGCCCTGTGTTCAAGCCACTCCAGCCATGAGTAAAAGGAGTCAACGTAGAGCTAGGGCCATGGCTTCAGAGGGTGCAAGCACCAAGCTTGGTAGCTTCCATATGGTATTGACACTGCAGGTGCATGTAAGAACTGAGGGTTGGGGGAACCTTTGCCTAAATTTCAGATGAGTATGGAAATGGCCTGGATGTCCAGGCAGAGGTTTGCAGCAGGGGTAAAGCCCTCATGGAGAATTTCTATTAAGGTAGTGTGGAAGAGAAATGCAGAGCCAGACCTCCCACACAGAATCCCTTCTGTTGCACCACCTAGTGGAGCTGTAAGAAGAGGGCCACTGTCCTTCAGACACTAGAATGGTAGATCCATTGACAGCTTGCATCAGGCACCTGGAAAAGCCACAGACACTCAATGCCAGCCTGTGAAAGCAGCTAGGAGTGAGACTGTACCTTGCAAAGTCACAAGAGTTGAGCTGTCCAAGACCACGAGAACCATGCTGATGCTCTTGCATCAGCATGACCTGGACATGAGACATGGAGCCAAAGGAAATCATTCTGTAGCTTTAAGATTTTACTGCCCTGCTGGATTTTGGACTTACATGGAGCTGGGACCTGTAGCCCTTTTGTTTTGGCCAATTTTTCCCATTTGGAATGGCTATATTTACACAATGTCAGTAGCCCCATTGTATCTAGGAAGTAGCTAATTTACTTTTGGTTTTACAGGCTCATGAGTGGAAGGGACTTGCCTAGTCTCAAATGAGACTTTGGACTATAGACTTTTGAGTTAATGCTGAAATGAGTTGAGGCTTCTGGGGATTGTTAGAAGGGCATGATTGGTTTTGAAATGTGAGGACATGAGATTTAGGAGTGGTCAGAGGCAGAATTATATGGTTTGGCTATGTCCCCACCCAACTCTTCTCTTGATATGTAATTCCCACAATTCCCATGTGCTATGGGAGGAACCCAGTAGGCGGTCATTGAATCATGGGGTCAAGTCTTTCCTGCACTGTTCTCGTAATAGTGAATAAGTCTCATGAGATCTGATGGTTATAAAATGGGCAGTTTCTCTGCATAAGGTTTCTCTTCTCTTGTCTCTTCTCTTGTGCTCTTCTTTTCATGTGAGATGTGGCTTTCACCTTCTGCCATGACTGTGTGGCCTCCTCAGCCATGTGGAACCATAAGTCCAATAACCCTCCTTTTTTTTTGAAAATTGCCCAATCTTGTGTCTGTCTTTATCAGAAGCATGAAAATGGACTAATCCATAGGGTCTACTATGAACTCATGTTACCTGAAATCAATAGGCTCTCAATGCTTTTTTTCAAATATTTTATGCATCTCTTTCCTACAATAGTCTATGTAAAATTGTCCCAAATATTCTGTGCTTGTCAATAGATTTTAGTTCTACTACCCAAAACCATATCATTTGGAGATAAAATATGATGTATGAATGGGAAAAAAAATCAATTGCAGTCCACAAATATTCCAGTTCACTCCTCAGCTCAAACATACAAAATGTTCATTTTCTTTATGTTTATTTGCTTCTTTTGTAGCAGATAGATAGGCCTAATCTTTGTGAAGTGAATACTTTCACATGCAACTTATTTATAATTCTTCTCTTCTAAAATTTTTTTTTTTTTTTTGCGATAGAGTCTCACTCTATCACCAGCGTGGAGTGCAGTGGCACCATCTCAGCTCACTGCAACCTCTGCCTTTCAGGTTCAAGTGATTCTCCTGCCTCAGCCTCCCAAGTAGCTGGGACTACAGGCTTATGCCACCATGTCCAGCTAATTTTTGTATTTTTAGTAGAGATGGGGTTTCACCATGTTGACCAGGATGATCTCAATCTCTTGACCTCGTGATCCACCTGCCTTGGCCTCCCAAAGTGCTGGGATTACAGGCATGAACCACTGCACCTTGTCATTCATAATTTTTTCTGTTACTTACATCCTCCAGGTTCTACCTAACAGCTATATCCTCCCCTCTTATCAGAAAGCAAGCCCAAGTTTCAGCTATAATAAATATAGATAAACAAAAAACAATAACCACCAAAACACCAAAATAAATAAAATTTTTATTTTTAAAGCAGTGACTCTTTCTTCTCTTATAATCAAATTAAAAACATAATCTACCTGTCAACTCCATTTCATCACCGTCACTCTTCATTTTGCACTTTAGGGTCTTCCTTAACCACTATACTGATAATCTTCCCATAAAGGTTACCAAGGTCTTATTAATAATTCTACTAAAATTGTGTTCAAGACAGGTGAGAGCTAAGAAACATGACAATATTTATTTTGCAAGTATCTACTTTAAGCTATGTAATGCTGTGATAGAAATGAGTAGGACTTAGCACATTAGCCTTTCATAACTATGTGCTAAATTGAAAGAAATAAAATTCCTTTATCAATGAAATCCAAGAAAACCACAAAATAATCAAATCAATGGCCTTTGTCTAATTTTTAATCATTTCAACATTTTGTATAGCATTTCTCACTGTTGAACCACAACCTTCTCCTTGGAATTTTTTCTTCTATTGAATTTTATGAAAGTACTCACATTTTATCAGTCAGAACAGGATTTAATGAAGAATAAGCTCATTTGGGAATTAATACACCAAACTAAAAGTTTTGAAACAGAATTTAGAGACAGTCATTGGTGTACTAGCAGGCTTAATTTATAGACTGAGAAATCAGGAAAACTGATTGTACACTGGGGATACAAAGTAGAGTGGATACAAGATTAAACAGTGGATGAGAGTTGAGTCAACTGGGCTTCATGGAAGACGTTCATCAGTGGGGGATTATCTCAAAATGCATGTTCAGCCTGGGAAGTAGTGGTCAAGAAATAGGCAGATGGTTAAGATGCGAGCAAAACACTCCTACTGCATCAGAGAGCAAGACAGTGGGGAGTCCCATATATAGGCACAAGCCTAGATCTAGAGAAAGAGCTGGCAACCTGGGAATATGCTATCAACAAGAAAATCCAGATTTGGGTTTAAGATCCAGTTTCTTTAGTTGAATACAGGGCCAAAAAGCCCAACTGGCAAATTTTTAACTTGTATCAGGTATCTGTTTACTGAGCTCTCAAGGCTGGGCCTAGGGCAAGGCAAACAAGACGCTTGATTTGGGGACAAAATTTGAGAAGAGGTTAAAAAATTAGATAAAGAAGATGTTAATCTAATATTCTAAATAATCAAAGTAATACAAAAATTAATGATCAACAAAACATTACAGTTTTAGACTCTTAATCTCTTTTAACTTAGAGCAGATACACAACAAGATCTTAGGTACCTAGCTGCCAAATAACTGATATAAAAAATAAATATTGAAAGTGTATAACAAGAAAATAAAATTCTAGATCTGTGAAGAGTGAAAAGCCTTTGAAAGTGAAGTAGAATTTGCTGGCTAGTATTAAAGACAGTTAATACAGTCATATTTCTTAATTATCTCCACCTACATATAATATGGTAGAGTATGTTTTATTCACCAGATTCTCTCTTGGAGATAGCATTGTATGTTTTGGAAAAGTTATTTTGATGGGTCTCTTAGGGATATTAGATTTTAAATAACAAAATATGATTCACTGATGCTTGTATGTAAGATGTTTAACTAATAGCCTTTTTCTTTTGAGGACTGAAGGTGGTCTGGGTTAACATTATAAAGTTTGAAGACAGAAGCTAAGTAGACCTGGATTTTCTCTATGTAACTGGGCAGCAGGGGGCAGGTGGCAGGTGCATCTGAGAGCATGGGGACCAAAGGCAGTAAATCTGAGGACCATATCGTCTAGGAGCAAAAAGGGAAATTCTGGTTTTGGGACAATACAGTAGAGTGTTTTGATGAAGTAATTTAATGAAGAAATTTCAGTTATTTTGTTTGGTTTTTGCTATTTGAAGTGAACTGTTATCTGCCTTTTATATGTCCCCTAAAATACTATCAGCATTGCTCATTATGTTTTTATGGAAGTCAGTAAGGCATGAAAAATCTTAGGAAGATCAAAATAGAGTACATAGCTATTACACATGAAACAAGTATAAAGTGCTATGACATGGATGTTTTGTTGGATACTTTTCATAACATGAAAAAGGGGTGCAGAGAGTGTTTTGAGTTAATATGGTTAAGTTAGTCTTATATATCTCCTTCCAATTTTCCACAAAATTGCAAGAAAACTGGCAATAGTACTGAGAGCTAAAGAGAAGGTCATTGGCTCTTGTATGGGAAACTTTTTGCTACCTCCATCATGGATGGTGTAACTAATAAAACAACACTTCCGTTGACTGTATCCTTGTGATCTATCCTTCAAAGCAGAGCAAGACAAGTATCTTCATAGATATATATGTATACAGGCAAAGACATTCAAACTCTTCCCTACTGTAAGTTCCTACCTCAGAATACAGTGAGCACATTGGATAGAAAAAGTTATATGCTTACCTCTTATATAGTAAAGACATTTGATGGGATAGAAAAAAAAAAATCTGCCACCTCTTCCCAAAATTGATCTCCTAAGGCATACAACTAGCTGAAAGAGGAAAAATTAACACAGACATATAGAAAGCTTAGTTAGGGGAAAAATTGAAAATAGAACTGGAAACATAAATCTGCATATATTAATTAACAGGTAATAATTAATATGCCCTTATTTACACATGCTTTTGTTTATATATGGAATTTGTAATTGTGATTATTTTGTAAAATTAGTAGAAATTTGTTTTCTTTTATAAATTTCCTGTTTCTGAATGATATCTGTATTTCTGTTGGAGTGTTTGTACTTTACTTGATGATGACTAATCCAAAAGCTATTGCTGAAAAAAACTGTATTATTAAAGCAAAAATTAGATACTAATAGATTAAGTATGTTACTGTATATTAAATTACAAAGATTTAAAAATATTGAGATAAAATTTTTATCCTTTATAGTGAGAAATCATAAATATTATATTGTCACAACAATAATAATACAAAACAAATATATAATCTAGCAAAAAAAAAAAAAAAAAAAAAAAAAAAGAAGCAAAAAAAAAAAAAAAAAAAAAAAAGAAAAACAGAAAATTTGCCAAAAAACTGATGACAGAAGTTTGAACATATCAGAGATGCCAATAAATTTAAGTAAATCAACCTCATTGAATTGTTGGGTTTCTTAGGATGAGCTTTAAAAATAAAATGACTCAAGTGCACAATAGTTTTTAAATAGAGGCAAAATTAAAATTAAATCTTACAGACAAAATAAAACTATACCTGTAGTTTAAAGAATATTTGAGAAAGTTTTATAAAAGAGAAAAAACAATGAAAGGGTATTTTTAAGCTATTTTTAAGTGCATAAGTCCAGAAGTTTTCTTTTTAATTTGATACTGGAACAAAAGAAAACAATTAGATCGAATAGTCTGTATGCATAAATATGCCTATATGAATGTATAAAATTGAATAATCTAATAATTAAGAAATGAACTGTTGAATAAATTTAGTCTTTGGGGAAAAATCATGTTTGCTGGCTTGCAATTCATAGAAAAGCAAAATGAATTCCATGTTATTAAAATATTTCAAAGTGAGAAATGAAAGCACAATAAACCAGAAGAAAGAAGATGTGAATTGTTCATTGATTCTGCGTGGGAAAGTTTTCGAGTGATAAAAATTATCAAGGTAAACACCCAAACTTGGCAATGTATAAACAAAAGCATTTAGATGCAAAAGAACACCATAAATAGGTTATTAGGCAATTTAAAATCTAGAAACATATGGGCCACAAATATGACAAATTCTAGGTTAGTGCCTTATATAAAGAAGTCATAAAATAGATAGGAAAGCACTGATAAACCAATAAAAGGGCCATGAAAAGACAGTTCCCCAAAGATCCATCTTCATTGGTAAGGAAAGAGATTAAAATTAAAACAACAATGACATTGTTGCAGTGTAAAATTAGCTGAAAATTTTATAATTTGTAATTCTCAGTATGACTGAAGAAAAGGTAAAACAGTCACTCTACTGCCCTCCTAGTGAGAGTTCGTTACATGAACTTTTATTCATTGGGGAATACATGTTAAGAATTTTTTTTAAATTGCCTCGCCTGCCATGTATTTTCAATATTATCTAAAAATAAAAAAAATTACGTATGTCCAGGCGCCATGGCTCATGCCTGTAATCCCAACACTTTGGGAGGCAAATATGGTGAAATATGGTGGGAAATATGGTGAAACCCCCTGTCCACAAAAAAATTCAAAAAATTAGCCTGATATGGTGGTTGGCACCTGTAGTCCAAGCTTTCCAGGAGGCTGAGGTAGGAGTAATGCTTGAGCACAGAAGGTCGAGGCTGCAGTGACCCGTGATTGTGCCACTACACTCTAGCCTGGGTGACAGAGACCATGTCTCAAACAAAAAATGAAAAGAGAAAAATACTTATATATAGATTTATATGTATGACTTTTTTATATAATAACATTTGTCAAATTATTATTTATTAATGAACATATTAGAAACAGTCTCCATAGGTTCTTGATAAGTTGTAGAACATAAATATAAGGGAAAGGGAAAACTATATTCATTAAAATGTGTTTGAAACAGTATTTAATGGAATGGACATGGAAAAATTGACAATGGAAACATTAGTTATGTAATGTTTAGTAAAAATACATATATATTTATCTATCTGTAATAGTGTATATATCTGGAGGGAAAAATGGAAGAGAATGTGCTAATATATGGATCATTAGTTCAAAATGTTAAATCACTGGTAGTTTGTGTTTTTATTTTTATGCCTTCGGTAATTATTCCCAATGACTATTACTTTTGTTATCAGAAAAAAGTAGAATAAAATACAAATATCAGGAAAAAAGGTGGTATGGGCTGGAGATCAGACACAGCCCTCAGAGGCCAGGTAGGATGATGTTCATGGCTGCCCTCCAGCGCACCTACACAGCTTGTCAGTTGCAGCCACTGTCACTGCATTCACATCAGAGCCGGAGTGCCAGGTGAGGGCAAGTGTTCATAATCAATATATTTTCCACTTTTAATGTACTTGTTTATAACTCTGTCATATATTATTTATGAATGTGTGTAATGTATATATAATGTATATATGATTAATGTATATATATCTATACATTAATTTATATATGATTGATGTATATATACATATATACATTACACACATTCATAAAGATATATATTTTTTTACACACAGACACACACATGTGTATTTCTCTTTTGTTAGTATGTTAGAGAGGGAGTGTATACATAACTTGAAGTACTGATTTGATGAGTCAGGGTATCCAAACATGGCTAAACATCAGAATTACCTTGGAGATTTTTAAGAAAAAAGAACATACCCAAGTCTTATCCATAGATACCCAAATTCAATAGGTATGGGAGGTGGGAATTGGACATCGTTTTTAAGTCTTTACTGCTTCCTGTGTGTAGAATCAAGAATCATTGCACATGGAATTTTAAAAAAAGGATTTTTACTTGCAGCCAAATACTTCAATGCTATGTTCAATAACTTCTATAGTACATTTAGATATTAGAAATGCTATTCAGTTAAGCCCCAGTGATTATGTCTGGTCTTCTGGACAAAATGATTAAATGTTTTAAAGACATTAAAAGCAAATATTTTAATTTTTTTTAATAGTATGCTCTTCAGTAACATCTAATAATGGCTTTTGGGAGTTTTCAATTAAATCTTTGAGCAACTTTATAGATGTTGACTCACGTTTCAGATCAGGGTGCTAGGAAGTGCTTTGGGTGTAACAAGTCCTGTTAATTATTAGCAAATAGTCTGCAACTTTGTGCATATTGAGGTTTCAAATACCTCTAATAGATGGTCATCCTTTTCCCCAAGGGTAAGAAGGAGATAATTTAGGAGAGAGAAGCCTAGTAAAGACTAGTTTCAGCCAGATTACGTGGATTTCACTGTGGGCCTCACTGTTTATACACTGAATTTCAATTTCAGCAGTGACGGTAATAATTAAAAGTGAGGCTCCCTGTGAGTCTTCAAGTAGAGGATGTACAGTAACTGCTCCTACTCTCCCCTGTGTTTTCCACTTCATCTACCTGGTCCATGCTCCAATACATACAATGCTCTTAATATTTTTCATCATTTCCTGTGGGATGTTTTCTTTGGGTTTCTAGTGAGATCCACCATCGTGCTGTATGTTCTGCTTTATTTCAGAACTAAACGAAGCATGCCGGGCAGCATCTGAAAACAATTAAAAATAATTGAAATGAGCTGTGGACTCTACTAGTCTCATTAAGTTTTTTATTTCAGCCTCTACACATTGGGGATTAGATCTGAAACTCCAATCCCTGTGGCCTCCTGCTGGCAGTAGGGATCCCTTTCCCAGGGTAGATAAACGGCCATCAGTTTCTAATGCTAAAGCTGCGCTCAAAACAACCAAGCAGGGAAAAGGCCTTATCACTGCCTAGAGGATTCTGTGGGAGGAGACATCATTCTCCACTAGCTGCCTTTGAGCAGCTGCTTTATGAATTAATAAACATCACTATGAATATGCACATTTCTCTTATTAAGAATTCACAAGTACATTAATCAGGCAACCCACTGCAACTCCAGGTATTAAACTTGGTTTTTCTGTTGCCTTTCTTTGAGAGACAGAAAGAGAGAGAGAGAGAAAGAGATAGAGAGTGAGAAAGAGCCAAGCAGCCAGCCAGACAGAGACAGAAGAGACCGAGAGAAAACCAAAATATTTCAATTATTTCTTTATGTAAGGAGGCAAGACAAAAAAAAAAAATAATAAGTTAGTGAAATTAGACCACATTTCAAAAGTCCTCATTAAGATAACTTGGATATGATAGCTTAAATATCTTAAAATTGGAAGCCATTTTTATATGGCTTCCAATTTTAAGATATTTTCATGTAACTAAATCATACATACTATTTCATGTAACTAAACCAGTTATATTTTCATGTAACTAAACCATTTGATGGTTTAGTTACATGAAAATAACATATATAATTTTCTATATAATAAATTATCCTTAAAAATACTGTTTCTGAGTAGCCAAAAAAAAAAAAAAAAAAACTTTTTTTTTGTAACCAGAAAGGCCAAGAAAATTCAGCTGTGAGGTAATTATTCTTATTGAGATATTTAACATAATTCAGTGACAGGTATGAGGAAATGAGATTAGCTCTTACCATGAAGAATAACTCAGATGTGAGCTTGGAATAATGTGTGCATAAGAAAGATAAAGGTAGGTATTTTATTAAAGTGATGGTACTTGTGAAGGTTATTCTATAGGCAGCACTATGCATTTGCTTGTTCGACATAAAATAGCACTGGGCAGATTCCAAGTACAATTGACCTTTTAATTTTCTCTATTTCAGAAGGATCTGATTACACTTAGGCTCATCTTAAAATGTTCTTCTCCTTTCAACTTTAGAACTGATATTACAGTTTATTCCAGATGATCATGTTTATAGGGCTAGGAAAATTAGAATCCCTTTAGTTTCTTTGTTTCTGTGAGTAAATTAGCCACAAGGGAAAACAACTTTTTCCAGTAGAGGATCTTTTTCAGTTAACAGTGTAAATTCATAAGTGTCCACATCAGTTCTATATTAGGCAAAAAGCCCTCCTTCCTACCTCATCTAAGGAAAAACAAGAACCTTCTAGTTTCTTTCCCCATATAAAGCATTTTGTTTATAATAATAACAGCCAGAATTTATTAAACACTTACTACGTACCAGTTATTGTTCTCAGTGACTTACATGCTCTTTCTCATACCAGACAGCAGTCGAGGTAAAGCATTATTATCACTTTGATTTTTACATGTAAGAAAAGTATAACTAAAGATGAAAAATAATTAACTTATATAATATTTAACAGCAGAGCTGGAACTCAGATCCTGACATTTTAGCTCTTGCATTTGTGTTCTTAACCGTCATACCTACTACCTTTATGAATGTTGTCCACACTACACTGGCCTGATTTAGATGCAAAATCCAGCATAGAAGACAGAACAGGACACCCTTGAGGAACTGAAACAAGCTTGAAAAGTCTGGAAAAGGGGAAGCATAGATTATGAGATGAAGACTAAATCAGTCTGGAATTCCAAGGGTCTTGTAATCCTTGTAAAGGAGGATGAACTTTATCCTAAGGCAATGGGAGGCTTTCAGAGAATTTCAGTCATTTTATGTTGAATGGTCAGGCTTGACATTTCAAACAAATACTAACTGTGAACTGATGAGGAGAAGCAGAGAATGGATTAAGAAAATGCTATCATGATCCATTCAGAGATACAGATGGCTGTGTCTTTCACCCTGAGCAGGCTGGGAGGGCAAAAGACATAGCCATCGTTAAACATTATGTGTTGATAGATGAAGTTCTAAGAAATAGTAGATAACAATATGTGTGAATTATAGTAGGCCCTAAATACATTTTATTTTCTTTCCTTACCTTTTTTCACAAAGATAAGTAAATAAATTTTCTATAATTCTCATGTTTAATATATATTCAAGTAAGCAAGTACCAGAAGCCCAGGAAAAGATTATTTGTTGTAGGGGATAGGATTTGAAATGTTATGAGGACATTTAATATGTATCTTTTTCTACCTGTGCAATTCTTCTCCCTCCTAGTCCTATAGCCAACATGGCTGTATGAAATTGCAACCCTCTATTGAGGTGAATGTGAAAATGATTTTGAGATGATTATGGCTCTATGTAATTAAGTTTCTTCCATCACAAATTGCAGATTTATATTATTAAGACTGTTTAAGGAAAGATAGCAATCAAGAGTAGACGAAATAGCATAAAACAAAATTCTCTATATCTTTAAAATATTTTTTTTTTTGTAGGGTTGTTAGAAGGAGCATTTGCTGTATGGACTGATTGGTTATAGCTTGGATACAATTTTGGAGAAATTGAGAGATTATTCAGAAATGATAAGGTCCAAATAAGAGAAGAAGAAGGATATATATTAAGGGGCCTGCTAATGGAAGGAGCCATGATGCCAGTTAGAGTGCCCAGCTAGGTCTGGAATAATCATTTGACTGATTATCGAGCTTTGGGCCTTGTCTTAAGTTTTTTGATGGTGTCATATACAAGGGCAGATTGGTTTAGATAAAAGCAGCCTTCTTCATTTAGGAATAGGCAGAGTCCTCCTTTCTCAGCAGTCAGTAGTCCGAGGCCTTGGCGATTTTGGAGGACAGCTGCAGCCAGGGCATTAACTTGGGCTTGGAGAACAGATAGTGTCTGAGTTAGGTCTGAAATGCTAGTAGGCAAATCATTAGAGAGACTGAGGAATGTGGTGATGGAAGTAGTAAGGCCTCCTATACCTGTCCTGATTGCAGCAGAGGAGACTCCTAATCCTGCAAGCAAGGGGATTAATGGAATGACTCTTTTGTGCCATGTTGGGGTTTCAAGGGAGGGCAGGGAGGTGTTCATTTCAACTGGCAAACTGGATTGTGGGAGTAAGAAAAATTAAGGTACAAGTGCCTGTCCAGTTGGTAGGAAGGCAGAAGTAGGTGGAAGAGCCACAAAGGAAAAAAAGTCCTTGGCCGAGGCAGAACTGGAATTGTAGACTGGAGAGATGAGAAAGTGTTCTGGGGTGGGGCTGGGGTCTTGTACCCAGAAACCAAGGGAACCAGTAAGGGCTGCATCTGTTAAAGGTTGTAGTGGGGTTAGATAGGGTAATTGTGTGGAAGGAGAGGTCTTGTTTTCATGGTGTGTGGGAAAGTGTTTGGTATCTATGACTAACCATTCACTTTCATTAACAAGGTTGGGTATCAGCAGGCAGGAAGAGGGGCCTAGAGGACAGTCTGATGAACAAGGGGAGGGCGGCCAAGGATGGAGTGAGAAACAGGGTAAATGCCTACCTAGGCAAAACTTGCCGTTGACATTCTTATGAGTGCTAGTAATGAGGGAGGGCCTTTCCATAATGCAAAGCTAGTATGTTTCTATTTCTTGGTTAATGTGGGTGACAGGGCTTTGGAGGTGAAGTGTAAAGAAACCCAAAGAGGGTGTGAACTCTCCTAGGAGAAGTCCATTTGGTGATTGCCAGCAAATGCATAAGGGAACGGCAGTAGGGATAATTGTTTCTGTGGTTACTGGTCCAAAAACAAAGGGTGTGGAGTTGACATGAGAGGAAAGATTATGTATGTAGGCATGAAAAAGAGCAGCAGCCTGTTGGTATGAGACATCTGGGGTGTTTTTGTTGAATATTTCTGGGAAGTAGAGGAATTCTTCTGGTGGGTACAGGTGGTGGTTGTTGAAGAAAGTCCAGAGAGTTTCCCTAGTCAGCTGGTAGGGCGGGGATGGCTTTGTAGGAGGAAGAGGAGAGGGAAATGCATAGCCAGTAATCTCTAGCTAAGGAAGGGTTTGAAATGATTAGGGAGAATGGGTTAGGTTGGTGATATGTTGGAGGTAATTAGGGAGGGGTAGAGGGTAGCAGAAGAATGGGAAAGAGGTTAAGAGTGAGATAAAAGTAAAGAAAAGGACTTTATCGGGGCAGAAAAATTGGAGAGTTCCCTAACACAGAAGGTCATCTATCTACTCTAAGAGAGAGTTAAGGGTGGCAGCTTGAGGGTAAAACCATGAAATATCAGCTGTAATTGCTTGGAAGAAAAGTGTATACTGGCAATGTAAACAAGAGCAGGGCATGTAAAATAATAGAAACAAAGACTTTCTGAGGTGTGGTTTAAGTAGTAGGGGTGACTGTGTTAAATAGTGTTAGGAAAAAATGTCTAATGAAAGTAAAAGGTGTGTTAGGTTTATATAGGGTTATTCTTCCACTTCGGGGATAGTTTAAGAGAAGCTGGGGAGAGAACTTGCGACTTTCAGGAGGAGGCAGAGGAGTCAGGCCTGTTGTCTGACGGACATAGCATTATCCTGGAATGATGGACTCACTGGGGAGGGTCTTCTAGACAGACAGCAGTTGGGGTGCTATAGATGACCAAGCAGGGTCCGGTCCACCGAGGTTGCAGAGCCAAGGGGTTAGGCTTTTAAGTATGACTGACCTTCTTCATATAGTCAAGTATCTGGACTGGGTAAGAGGAAATTAGCAACCTGGCATATTTCATGTATGGCATGTTGGAGGACTGAAAGATAGTCACCAAGAGGACTGGTGTCTGGAATAAGATTAGGCTCAAGCAGAAGGATGCAGCCATATAGGAGTTCAAAGGACCTATACCCTGTAGATTCTTTAGGAGTGGCTTGAATTCTAAGAGCAAAGGGTAGAAAAACTGCCCAGTCTTTTTTTGGTTGGAGGCTGAGTTTTGTGAGATGTGTTTTTAAAAGGCCATTGGCTCTTTCCACTTTTCCTAAGGACTGAGGGTGGTATGGGATGTGGAGATTCCACTGGATGCTAAGGGCCTGGGAGACTGGGTAATTTGGCTAATGAAGGCTGTTCCACTGTCAGATTGTATAGAAGTAGGAAGACCAAACCGAGGGATTATATCAATTAGGAGAGAAGAGATGACTGTGGTAGCTTTTTCAGACCCTGTAGGAAAGGCTTCAACCCATTCAGTAAAAGTGTCAATCTAGTCTAGAAGGTATTTAAATTTGTGGACACGGAGCATATGAGTAAAATCTATTTTCCAGTCTTGTGGTGGGAGTATATTCCATGGCTTGATGTGTAGGAAAATGAAGGGGTTTAAGGAAGCCTTGGGAGTAGTATAGTGGCAGATAGAACATTGTGACGTGATTGTTTTCAGAATGGATTTCCTTGATGGAAAAGAAATGAGGGGTTTTAAAAGATGGGCTAGGGGCTTATATACTATGAAAATGATTATGAAAGGATGCAAGGATAGAGTGGGCTTGTGAGGCAGGGAGAAGGAATTTTCCATGGTCTAAGAACCACTTGCCTTGAGTAGGAAATAACTGGTAGGTTAAGGTTTCAGAGACAGAGTAGATAGGAGTAACACATGAGAAGTGGCCATGAGGGGCTGGTACTGGAGTGTTAGCCGCTTCTTTAGCTTCTTTATTGGCATTGGCATTTCCTTGGGTAATGGGGTCTGACAGTTTTTGGTGCCCTTTGCAGTGAATGACTCCAGCTTTGGCTGGAAGGAGAATAGCTTTAAGAAGGGTTTTTATTAAGGAGGCACCCTTGTGTAGTGAGAAAACCTCTTTCTGCCCAGATAACAGAATGGTAGTGAAGGATGTGAAAGGTGTATTTAGAATCAGTGAAAATATTGACATGTAACCCTTTTGCGAGTGTGAGAGCCTGGATTAAAGCGATGATTTGAGCTTGCTGGGAAGTGGTAGAGGGGGAGAGTGTGGCAGCCTCTGTAATAGATGAGTGAGATACAACAGCATAACCAGCTTTGGCTGGTGACAACCAAACCTGGTCTTTGAAGAACTGCCATCAATAAACCATGTGTGGTCTGGGTCTGGAATTGAGAAAAGGGAAATATGGAAAAAGGGGGAGGATGCTATATGAATCAGTGAGATGCAATCTTGCAAATCAGGACTTGTGTTGGGTGTTAAGTGAAAGGCTTGGTTGAAGTCGGGTCCAAGAGCAATGGTTACTGTGGGGATTTCAATAAAGAGACCATAAAGCTGGAGGAAGTGAGGAGCTGAAAGTAAGTGTGTAAGGTGTGAGGAGGAGACTCAACTTTGGAGGTTGTGTGAGCCACAGAGGGTAAGTGGGGCATAGCCTGTAATTTTGAGGGATTCTACGGGTTTGGGGGTGGTGGCATGTAAACATGACGGCCAGCCTAGGACGGTGAGATCAAGTTGTTTAGACAAGAAGGTGATTGACTGTGGGCCTGGTGCTTGTGTAAAAACCTGACTGTGCAGCTTTTTACTTCTGCTGTGTTAAGGGAGAAGGGTTGGGAGGAGTTGGAAAGTGTTAGTGCAGGGGCTATTTATAAGGCCTTTTTTAGCAAACCAAAGGAAGAATGGATTTGGGGTCTATGAAACCAGCTAAGTTTCCCTTTGTAAGTCTATAAAGTGGTTTGGTTAGGAGGAAAAACCTGGTATCTACAGATGAAAGTATCTTACAACAGCTAGGAAGGAGAGAAGCTGTTGTTTAGTGGATGAAGCTGGGGTTTTGGAAATTAGCTGGATACAGTTGACAAGAAGAGTGCATATATGCTGATGAAGGATTATACTAAGATAAGTAATGGATGGTGAAGAAATTTGGGCTTTAGAAGGGGAAATATGGTACCCCTTGGAGTATAGAAGTTGAAAAAGCAGGAGAGTATCTTGCTGGGAAGATTCATAAGAGGGATTGCAAAGTAGAATATTGTCCACATATTGAATGAGGTTGGAAGAAGACATACAGAAGGAGAAAAGGTCACAGGAAAGGGCTTTACTAAAGTAGTGTGAGCTATTTCCCAAACCTTGGGGCTGAATGATCCAGATGAGTTATTGAGACTGGTGGGTGTTGGGGTCAGTCCAACTGAAGGCAAAAAGAGGCTGAGAGAAGGGGTGTAAGAACATGGTGAAAAAGGCATCTGTAAGGTCAAGAACAGAATAGCGGGTTGTGGAAAGGGATATGGAGGATAGGAGGGTATAAGGCTGTGGTACAACAAGATGAATGGGAAATACAATCTGATTAATGAGGTGAAGGTCTTGGACTAGCCTGTAGGATTTGTCTGGTTTTTGGACAGTTAGGATAGGGGAATGGTAAGGAGAGTTTGTAGGCTTTAAAAGGCCATGTTGTAACAGATGGGTAATAAGAGGCTTTAAGCCTTTTAAAGCCTGTTGTGGGATGGGATACTGATGCTGGGCAGGGTAAGGGTGGTTAGGTTTTAATGGGATGATAAGAGGTGTATGGTCGGTTGCCAAGGATGGGGCTGATATGTCCCCTACCTTTGGGTTGAGGTAGAGAGATGTGAGGGGTGGATGTGAGGGAGATTTGAATTGGGTAGAAGGGTAGCAATGAGATGTGGCTGTAGTCCAGGGATAGTTAAGGATAAAGATAATTTTCTTAAGATGTCTCAGCCTGGTAAGGGGACTGTACAGGTGGGGATAACTAGGAAGGAGTGTATAAAGGAGTGCTGCCCGATTTGGCATCAGAATTGGGGGGTTTTAAGGAGTCTAGAAGTTTGGTCATCAATACCCACAACCATTATGGAGGCAAGGGAAATGGGCCCTTGAAAAGAAGGCAATATGGAGTGGGTAGCCCCTGTGTTGATTAAGAAAGGGATGGACTTACCCTCCGCTGTAAGAGTTACTCGAAGCTCGGCATCTGTGATGGTCCACGGGGCTTTCAAAGAACTGTGTAGTGTCAGTCTTCTGCCACTAGGCCCAGGGGACCTGGGAAGGAGTTAGTCAGAGACTTTTGGGTTTGAGCTCCAGGAGCTCTAGGAGCAGCTGCAACATGAGTTGGGCAGTCCAACTTCCAGTGGGTTCCCACACAGATGGACCTCTAGGAGCAGCTGCAACATGAGTCAGACAGTTCGACGTCCAGTGTGGTCCCACACTGCGACATGGCTTAGGAAGAATCCCGGGCTGTGAGCATTCCCTCACTCAGTGGCCAGTTTTCCAGCATTTGAAGCAAGGGCCTGGCGGAGAAGGTCCTGAAGAAAAGCCTGGATGCTGTAGTTTGGGCATTCTGAAGTTTTTTTGAGCTGGAAGTGTGGCTGGGATTTGTCTTACAATGGGGGCAAGCATTTGTAATTCTGAGATATGCTGTTGCTTACCAGCTTCTTCTCAGTTATTGAACATCTTAAAGGTGAGGTTGATTAGGTCCTGTTGTGGGGTTTGAGGGCCAGAATCTAGTTTTTGGAGTTTTTCCTAATGTTGGGGGTAGACTGGGTAATAAAATGCATATTAAGAATAAGATGGCCTTCTGGCCCTTCTGCATCTTAAGTGTGGCTTCTAAATGAGCCATGAACTGGGCTGGGTTTACATCTTTGCCCTGAGTAGTTTCTTTAAGTTTGTCGTAGTTGATAGCTTTATATACTAATTTTTTGAGTCCTTCAGCTAGGCAGAAGATCATGAAATCTTGCCTGGCTATACCAGGGAAACCTGTCTGATATTTCCATTGGGAATCTTCCCAGGAAACTACCCTGGTACCTTCCTATAGACTGGGTTCAAGGCACTGCTGGTCTTTAGTGTAGGATTGAGCTAGGGTATAAACTCTTTCCTGCTCCTCCAGGGTTAGGGTAGAGGTGAGAATAACACTTAAGTCACTCCAGGTTGTATAGGACTGAGTTAGATATTGGAACTCGTATATATATTTAGTAGGATCTGATGAAAAAAACTGTTGGCTGAGTTGGGAAATGTTGGATAAGGAGAAAGGAATGTGCACCCTAATTATGCCTTCAGCTTCAGGCACCCCTAAAAGGGGAAATTGTTGGGCAGGGATGGAGGAGTTAGCCACAGGACTAAACTGTAAGCCAGACAAGGTATGAAGTGGGGAGGTGACAGAAGGGGCATAAGGAGGTGGGTTGTGGGCAGAGGAAGAAAACAAAGGCTCTGGGTTGCGGGGTTAGGGCCTTTATTAGGGCCTGGTTCAGACAGGTGGGGAGGAGAAAGGTCAGAAGGGTCAATGGACAAGGAATATTATTCTGAGTCACTGGCAGAGGCAAGAGGGGCAGATGGAAGGGAGAGAAGGAAAATTTGGGACAGGTTGTATTGAGAGCAGAGATTAGGGAGGGATCAAAGTGTAAAAAACGCCTGGATGTATAGTACTTTGGATCATTTGCCCATTCATCAACAAAAATTGTCTAGGTTCAACAGAATGGAAAAATTGAAAGTGCCATTTTCTGGCCATTTGGAACCATTGTTTAATTTGTATTGGGGCCAGGCCATATTACAGAAAAAAATGAGACATTTAGGTTTCAGATCAGGTGGCAGTTGAAGAGGTTTTAGGTTTTTTAGGATACAGGCTAGAGGTAAAGCAGAGGAATAGAGGGCAAAATATTGTCATTGTGAAGGCGGTAAGTCTTAGGGAAAGGAGCAGATATGAGGAGAATGAGAGGAGAGCAGCTACCAGTGTTTTCAGTAGGTGACCCTGACTGAGTTCTGGGCTGTACCGTGGGTGAATGGTCAAGGCAGGCATCCCCACTATTGACCAGACACCAAAGGAAGACTGTCTTCTTGAGTCCATAACCAATGTTGGTGTTTGTGAGTGCATAGATAGTCTTTTTTGTCTCTACTTAGAAGGATTTAAAGGAAAAGAGAGAGAGAGAGAGAGAGAGAGAGAGAGAGAGAGAGAGAGACTGCTTACCCAATCTGAAGGTGGCAAGAGGGTTGTTGGGATGGTCTGATGTGCTGAGGTCACAGGTGGGTCTCTTCACAGAGGGAGAGTGGAGACAGGGAGCTGGCCTCCCAAAGTACCCTTGTCCCGATTTTCAGCACCAAATGTTAAGCATACTCTGAATGAAGAGACCACCTAAACAGGCTTTGTGTGAGCAATAAGGCTGTTTATTCACTCAGGTGCAATTGAGCTGAGTCTGAAAAGAGAGTCAGCAGAGGATGGTGGGATAGGAGCTGGTTTTATAGGTTTGGGGTAGGCAATGGAGAGTTACAGTTCAGGGCAGTTTTTGCAAGCTGGGGGGCTTGTCACAGGGTCCAATCTTACAGGGTTGACTTATTAGTTGAGGCAGGAACAATAGCAAAATATTGCAAAGTTGGTTAATCAGGCACTGCAGGAGCTAGCTATTCTCTTTCTTTTGCAGTTTTCCTATTACCTCAGACTTTCTAGCTCTGGGAGGCCATTTTGAAGTATACATGTGGGTCACGGGTGTCACCATGGCTTGACTATGGTGTTGTCCCTGGTGCAGTCATTTCAACGAACTTTACAGTTTGTACTTGAAATATACATATATACAGATACATATGTGTGTGTGTATACATGTATATGCACATTCAGGATATTGGCAGAGCTTGGGATGGAGGAAGAGTATTAAGAATGGTTAAATGTTTAAATGAAAATCACCTAAACTGAAAACACCCAAATTTTTTACATTTTATGATCTGTGTAGCAAGCCTAGGGAAACAAGAGGCAATGACACTCAATAAATCAAGAATGTTTGGGTAGAGGAGTAGACAAAAAGAAAATGCCATACATAATTCATTTTGTTTTTAACTGTATTTATCTTGATTTCTTGATTAAACCAATTTAGGGCTAATGAGGAATAAAAATACAGAGATAGATGTTATACTGCTGAGTTTCTCACAAAAAGAGAAAGTGAATGGAAGGCAATTGGACTTTTTTTTTTTTTTTAACTAATTTACCATGAGTAAAATGTCATTGAAATTTTTTTTTGAAATGTTATTTTCTTAAATTTATTATAAAAATTCTTGTAAGGATTTTTTTCATGGCTTATTTCACACAAACCATTTTTTTCCACTTAAGTTTTGATTGCTTAGTGGGAGATTTCTCTTCCATATTGACAAATGTGTTTGTGAATTCCTTTCTTTTAAATAATGTTTGAAAAATCTTTTTAATCCAGCAACTATTTTTGTAGCTTTTGTATATTGTGCTTCTGAAATTATGTTTGGAAGCTCATTTGTAACTTTGTATGTCATGTATACATATAGACTTCATGTAGAAATTTAAGCACTTTCTGATCATTTATTTCATTTGAGCTGCTGCGTTAGTATTGACTTATAAAACAAAAACAAAAACAAAAAACACAAAAACTAAGCCCACCAACCAACTAAATGGAATCCTCTTAGCCAAGAGCATCATAAAGTAAACCTGAGACAGTAGTTCAGGCCATGACTGGAATGTGCAGTCAGACATGCTTCATTATACCTTCCTCCTTTTAGAATTCAGGCACGGCTCATCAGCATTAACATTAAAAAAGAGACCTTAAGACTGACAAAGGGAATCTCTGTAACAATGATATACCAACATGATAGACAGCAGGCCCTGATAGAAATCTAAGTGTTTTATCCCAAAATATATTTATTTGACATAGTTTTAAATGTCCCTGCAAAGCTGTCTCTTGTGGGGAAAATCTACATTCTGTAGAAAACTTCCTTCTCTCAATGTCTTTTTCTTGATCCAGGAGAGAATTAACTGAGAGTCTTGTACCTTTTTAAGTCTGATAAGAAACATTTGCAATCTATTCTCTCTGAAATCTGCTACCTAGAGTATTCATCTACATAATAAGAACCTTGGTCTCCACATCCTCTTATCTTAAACCAGCCACTCCTTTATATTGATTTCAGATCTTTAGATAAAACTCTTTCAACCAACAGACAGTCAGAAAATCTTTGAATTGGAAGTCCCTCCTCTGCCCAATACACCACTCATCAAGTGTCCCACATTTTCAGACCAAACCAATGTACATCTTACATGCATTGATTAATACCGTATGTCTTCCTAAATTGTATAAAACCAAGTTGCAGCCTGACCATCTTGAGCACATGTTCTCAAGATCTCCTGAGACTGTGTCACAGTCCATTTGGTCACTCATATTTGGCTCAGAATAAATCTCTTCAAATATTTTACAGAGCTTGATAATTTTCATCGACAGACTGAATAATTTTTCCTGGCATTATATATGTCTACATTCACCTCAAACACTCTAATGCTCACAATTTGGCACATAAAATATAAGGAAAATACTTAAATGAAGTGTTCAATTTCACAGTGTATATTGTTACTGAGCAAGATGGCCTTAAAGATTCCCCTCGGCTTGACTACACTATTCACAGGTTTCTTCTCTGGTCCTTGATCTTCCTTTCCTTAGAGCATTTACTTCAGAAAACTTGAAACTAAATTCTTTCTCTGCCTCTTTGAGATGTAAATCTTCTTTTCTTCTCTATGGTTTTACATCCCAGAACTCTTTCATATGAACCTGGGGACCATGGGATCATCAAGAAAGACAGTGCTCCTAACCCCTCCTCTCTGTGAGAGGGGAGGATCCTAATTTCCATTAGCACCAATTAGCACACACAGATAACCTAATCACAATGACAAGTTTTCCCCCTAAAATTTTTGAATTTATAAAAAAACTATATATTTAGAAGGAACAAGTGCAGTTTTGTTACCAAAAAATTTTCCGTAGATTTGGGTTCAGTCACTCTTTATTTCTCTTGAACCCTCCTGCAATCATCTTGAATAAATTCTTCCTTGCCTCTTTAGCTTGTCTGGTGTAATTTTTCTTTGACACTGTTCAAACACATGCTCTGAATGAAGAGACCCCCTCAAACAGGCTTTGTGTGAGCAACATGGCTGTTTATTCACCCTAGTGTGGGCAGGCTGAGTCCAGAAGGAAAGTCAGAGGAAGGCAGTGGGATAGGGCTTGGTTTTATAGATTTGGGGAAGGCAGTGGAAAGTTATAGAAGATAGAAGTTACAGTTTAGGGTGGATTTTGCAAGCTGGGAAGGGGTTGTAGGGTCTGGAGTCACCAGGTTGACCAAGGTTGGTAACAAAGTCCAATTGCCTTGTCAATTGAGGCTGGAATAGGAAACAATAGAACAATATCTCCAGTTAATTAGGCTTTGTGGTCTTCCAATTACTTCAGATTTTCTAATTACAGGAGGACATCCAGAGGTGTACGTGTGGGTCACAGGGATTGCCATGGCTTGACTTAGGGTATGGCCTATGGTACAGCCAGTTCAAAGAAACTTGCAGACAATACCAAATGTTATACTTTATTTGAAATGTTTTCTAAAGACATAGGGCCAGAGATTTATGTAAAAGTAGAATTAGATAAGACAACAAAGTTCAATAGGAGAAAAATAAAATAAATTTAAGAATATTATGTGCATATTAAAATGATTTCATAGATTTAATATAGAAAATGTTAAATCTAAAGCATATTTTTAATTCACTTGATATGGATCTAGTTTTAATAGGAAAACAGTATCAATCATACATGTATTTATGTGTATGCATATATTGTGCATCAAAACAGCAAAAGGATATTCTGGTTATCACTAGAGATATTATTTTATAATTTAAAATTTATTTTCTTATATTTGTTACCAGAAAAGTGTCCTGATCCATTCTCTATGAGAGGGTTCTTGGATCTTATGCAAGAGAGAATTCAGCGTGAGTCTGTAGGTAACGTGAAAGCAAATTTATTAAGAAAGTAAGGGCATTTCTGGGGAGAAATGCCAGATGTAGGTGATGGGGAGGAAGGCAGCAAATCACACTGCCACGTGCGTTCCTATGCAACAATTTTGCATGTTCTTCACATGTACCCCAAAACCTAAAATGCAATAAAATAAATAAATGGGGAAAAAAAAAAGAATATGGATTGGCTGGTGGAATAAGCAAGGTGGCCTTCAAGACAGCCTATTCACCTCGCTTTTAAGCTCCCAATGGGATGGGTGTCTTTCTCCTCTCTCCTTGTGGTATTTATAACTATGTTAATACTCTCAGCACAGCCTAACTTCCTTAGAGTTATTTGGGGCTCAGTGTAATTCCCTTACTGGATTGAAATCTCCCTGAGGGCAGGACATGGGCCTCATTAATTTTTGAGTTTCCCTCTCACCTCTTGGATTGGGGCCCTGTGCATGGTAGATAATTTTCAATACACATAGGTTTAATTGAACAGAATTAAAGAGAACTCAGAGGAATGCATTTTATATTTTTGCCCAGTTTAAAGAAAAATTTCAGCTTCTGTGTTGGATGCTATGCATGATCATATTTCTAATTTCTCGTCTGCTTCTTCCATTTCAGAACAGTATTGACGATGGTAGATGTATCATGCCAAAGGCCAGGACATCCCCCTAGAACCACTAATTATCTATTTTTACATCCTTGGCAATGCCATCTGATTTTGTAGAAGAATGCTCTGGTTATTTGAAGGTTAAATGCAGAGGCAGGCAAAAAAAAAAAAAAAAAAAAAAAAAAAAAAAAAAAAAAAAAAAAAAGAAAGCAGTTACAAGGGACATTAAGTGACCTACTGTGTCATTTCAATCACTAATATTTCCTGCCTTTGTGGTTTGGAGACCCAGTCTGCACTAAAGAGCTGAACAAGGCAACGATGTTTCCTAGTGGTGGTTTTCATTGTTCCCCCTATTAGGTCAAAGCTAAGCACAAGGGGAGACAGTGAGCAACGTGTCTCACAAGGGAAGGGGAAGCATCTTGAAAAGCTTACAAAATTACATTCAACCCATTAGGCATATCAGGAGATATTGCCAAGCCGGAGAAATGAATTACCCAGCTGAAAATCACAGGCATAATGAAGTTGTCAACAGCAATGGTGCAGCTGTAGATTGTCTGATTATGTGTTGACTGTGCTGGCCATTCAGGGACACGCCAGGAAGGAAATTGTTGTCACATTGTCCACCACATTCCAAGCCCCATCCCAGCCATGGTGATAAACCTGACACCCTGAGGAGCACATGGAAAACAAAAATAACAACAGCAAAGCAGAAAGAAAGAGCATCCTCTTCTGATGGTCTCTTATTTCTAGCATTGCTGGAGTCTCTCCCCTTCTGTGACTCCAATCTGTCATCTTCTTTTAAAAAAATGACCATGACAAGGAATGCAAGTTTAGATTCTGGCCCTCCAAACAAACATTTCATGATGGGCTTTTTAACCTTTGTTAAATTCAAAATAAGCAGCAGTCCAGCAAGAAAGCTTTAACTACGTGGGTGGGATTTACACCTTTCCTATGAGTCAAAGATGAAGGCAGGCTGGAGTTTTCCCTTTTGCTGATGCATCTAAAAAGGTTAATTTGCAATGTTTCTTGACAGCAACTGGAATCTTCCTGAAGATTCTTCTGGCTTTTTTTTTTTTTTTTTGAAACACCTTCAGTTTTCTTCTCTAAGGGGGTCAAGCAATATGACCTTGAAAATCACTTCTAGCTCTAACATGCTATGGTATCAAGAAGCCACAGAGCACTTAGCACATAGAAGAACATCTCTGTCATAAAGAAAACAAATGCTTTATTTCAACCCAGCTAGTCTTGGTTTGTATTGGACCCATGCTCTGATATGAGTCTGAAATCAGAGTCAATATATGTGACCTCAATGTCCAGAGGGTGCATTGAAATCTGCTTTGAACATGTGTTATTTATCGGAATGTTTTCTTTTTTAAAAAGGAACTAATGTAGATGTGACCCACTGATTAATAGAACTTCTTTATCTATTCCGATTTTCTTCAGAGAAAGCCAACAAGATGTTTCTATTAGTGGGACTGGTCCTTTGTACATGCTTACAATATAGCACAGGAGTGTTTGATCCTTAATTACCACAGGTGGCCCCACTCAGTGGGTGGTGATTTGGATGAAGAATCTGGATTGCTTTAGTGGTCAGTCAAGCCATAGAAAAAAACTCTCCTCCTTCCACCCTCATTTATTTTTCTCTCCTGAGTGCTAATCAAAATGAGTTTTTTTGTTTTGTTTTGTTTTTTGTCAATTCTAGAATATTTCTGTTTGGCATTTGAGTCCAGGCTTAAGTTAAATTTTAGGCTCCCAAGACCAAATTTCCAAAAGGGTCCTCTCACCCTTGGTTAACTGCTAAATAAATAAATCTCCTTCTGTCTTTTCCAGGTCTTTTCTCCATTTATTTCATGGCTTAAGTGTTCCTTAGATGATATTTGTGTGAGTGGCTTGTGACCCAGTCTCCTGCCAAATTGCTTAGCTTTCTACCTCCATAAGAAACACCTCCTCCATTTGACAAATGGAAAAGTCACCTTGGTTTATCTCCACAACTTCATGGATCTTAGTATTAAAGAGAGAATTCTTTGTAATTAATCACAGCAAGAATCTGAAATACTAAGGTAAAGGAGAAGTGAGGAAGTTAATTATATTTGCACATTCAAACATAAAAATAAAGACCTACAGCTGTGTAATAAGACCCAGCAATTATAAAGGAAGTCTGCACTCTCAGTTAAACACTGACTGTAAATGCCACTTTACCCATTAAAATTACTCTCAGCTGAAAATAAAAACTTTGTCCTGTTTCTTCTAAAAACGTCAGACGAAGTTTGCTGTACAAATGTCAGGAGTACCTGACCTAAAGCATATAGCAGCAAAGCGGCATTTAATGAATTGGAGAAAAAAAGAACAGAGGCGGAAGAAAAAGAAAGTTGAAGAAGTTGTAGGAATACTTTTAAGAAGGCTTGAAGGATTCGTTTTGTTAAATGGTCGCCTCATCTTTATTAGTCCCATCTCCTCTTCACAGACATTGCACATTGTGTGACCCTTTGATTTCTGGCCTAGTTCTTTTGTCTTCAGACTCCTGTCCAACTTCCCTTTCTTCATTTTGTCCCAGACTCTGAGCTCCTACGAAAGTAGATAGAGCAGGGTCTGAATGGGCTGCTCTGACCACTTTCTAAGATTGTTCAGAGGAGCTTTCTCAAGGACCGCATATGCCAAATACTCAGTGTCATTCTTTGGCATCGTGAAACCTGCTGGATGCACCTTCAACACAGCAAAGGCATTGAATGGAATTAGAAGTTCAATGACTTATTCACTTCCTTCATTATTTGGAAGGAAAGAACAAGATTTTGCTCAGAGAGGATGAAAAGGACAGCAACAGGTGCCTTCTGTCTGTGCTTCCCTTTTAGCTAGCATAGTCTCCTCTTGGTTTGAAAGGGAAATCACAATGTTTCACCCATTTGTCAGATGCTCAAACGCAGTCTGTCATATACAAATACAACCAGGGCTGCTTATCCATTCTCATCGCCCCTTCAGTGATTTATCTTCAGCATCAAGGAAAAGTGGGAGTTTTCTATGATATTTGCAACTTCAAAATGCATTTCAATCTTAGAGAGAGAGAGAGAGAGAGAGAGAATATGAATCACACTACATATTCACAATGTCCTCACTACATTAGTGAGAAAATCAAGCCTCAGGAGCATTTACACTTCATTAATGAAATATTAACTTAGTGCAATGTGGCATA
>NW_016107915.1:411278-414250 GCF_001604975.1 Cebus imitator | reverse complement strand
TACATCTCACTCGTATACTGGTCAAATTCAAGTCTTTTTTCCAGGAATAGTAATTTACCACTTGAATAAATTATTTCTACATTTTCTTTTACTTTTTTGTTTTTAATGTGCATGGACTTGAGAAAGAAGCATTAAGCAAGGCAGGACTACAAAATGTGGTATCAGAATTGTCAAGGTACCCGAGTGACTATCTACCAACCATTTTTGCACTTAGGTCAATGTCAACGTTGCCAGAAAAATATTCTTTTGTTTTCTTCAAATTTCTTCTTTGCCTGGTTAAAATGTTTCATTATCACGACATAAGGCTGTGTTGAAGCCATAAGGCCTGCAGGTGATTATCAGATTTCCAAAATAGTGTCCCCAGCTTTGCAAACAGCATTCACACATGTAGTAAAGAAAAGCAATGATTCACTAAGGGGTGAAAAAATAGGTCGTATTATCATATTATGGTATAGTCTGCATTTTGTTTTTGTTTGTTTGTTTGATAGAAAGAAGTTAAAGAGAGGATGAAGAAAGGCGTGAACTGATGTGATTTAAAAAACTATTTGCTAATGCTAAATTATAAACATCACTAAAAGGTATAACCAGATAAATGAAACATTATTCACAGAATAAAAACCATTTTTCACAGCACAAAAAATTTCAAAGGAGGTTTTTAAAACAGGTATCATCTTGAATTTTAAATATCTTTTAATTCCCCCAAAATAGCTTTATGTATACATTTTTAAAATCCACCTATTTACAAGCTTAGAAAATTGAGAAATGACTAGTTTTTAAACATAGAGACACATTTCATAAACACTGCCAACAAATTATTGTAAGAATTATTTTATTTCTATTTGTTGAGAAACAACACTGATGGCAGGTAACTTTTACCTTTAAAACTTTAAACTATGTGAATACAGGTTATTAAATGAAATGTTTTAAAATACATATATAATACTATTGCAAACATAAATCCTCTATGATCCACTGTTTCTTTCAGAAAGAATGGATTGTAATATGGTTGCAGAATAGTTTGAGTTGTATTATAGCTAAGAATTTATTCATTCTCCTCCTTTAAAAAGCCTTACATGATTCCACAGCTATCTTCTGCCAAAATCACTGATATAGATGATTGTTTTTTTCACTTCTAACCTCTGAGTAATAGAGATTAATTGTTATTTGAATGCAGTCAATATTGTCTAGTGTTGTAACTGTGACAACTACATAAGACTCTGCTGAGGGAGGCAGAACAAAGTAGCAGGGGTAGTGTTACATATACAGAGGGATAAATTAATGCAATGCCACTCATGTCTCCTATCTTCTTTATTAAGGTCTAGTGACATGCAGTATAACCAGTTTGTCCTTATTGCCTAACAAGCTATTTGGTTGGTGCTACTGCAATCATTGGTTGTTGTTGTTGTTGTTGACCGGTTCTTTCCTGCTAAAGCTTTTGAGATTTTAAACAGAAGGTGGTCACTAAAATTGTGGTAATGAAATCACCATGTCTTTCTTTGTAGATAAAGAAATTGGCCAGATACTTACAGCTATGCATTGCTTAATTACAGAGGTATCTTCTGAGAAATGCATCATTAGGGGATTTCATTGTTGTGTGAACATCACAGAATGTATTTACACAAACCTAGGTGGTATAGACTACTACATAACCTAGGCTACCTAGTATTCCCTATTATTCATAGACTATAAACCTGTACAGCATGTTACTGCACTGAACACCATTGGCAATTTTAGCACAAACATAAATATTAGTGTATGTAAACATATCTAAACTTATAAAAGGTTCAGTAAAAAATATGCTATAAAAGATTTTTACATGGTAGACCTGTACAGGAACTTACCATGAATGAAGATTGCATGACTGTAAGCTCTGGATGAGTCAGTGAGTGAGTGGTGAGTGTAAAGGCTTAGGATGCTACTGTACACTACTGTAGACTTTTAAAACATTGCACATGCAGGCTACATTAAAATTATAAAAATATTTTTCTTTCAATTATAAGAAATTAGCTTACTGTAACTTTTTTACTTTATAAACTTTTTAACTTTTTGATACTTTTGTAATCGATAGTTTAAAATACAAATGCATTGTGCTGCAAAAGTATTTTCTTTATATCCTTATAATAGAAGCTTTTAAGTTTTTTCTTTATAAAAATTCTTAATTTTTAATATGTTTACTTTTTGAAAAGTTTTTATTCAAAACTAAGACACAAACACACATTAGCCAAGGCCCACACAGGGTCAGGATCATCAGTATCACCGTTTTCACCTCCACGTCTTGTCCCACTGGAAGGTCTTCAGGGACAATAACATGCATGGAGTTGTCACCTCTCTGATAACAATGCCATCTTCTGGAATATTTCTGAAGGACATGCCTGAGGCAGTTTTAGATTTAACTATTTTTATTTAATAAGAGGAGCATACTGTAAAATAACAATAAAATATATATCACAAATACATAGACTAGGAACATAGTGATTCATTATCATTATCAGGTATAATGTGCCCGATGTAATTATGTGAGTGCTTCGATGTGACAGGCAGTGTAGTACGTTTGTTTACATTAGCATCACCACAAACATGTAAATAATGCATAATGCTACAACGTCACTAGGCAATAGGAATATTTCAGCTCAGTTGTTATGGAACCATCATATGTGCAGTCTGTCATTGACTAAAATATTGTTATGCAGCACATGATTATACTCAACTCTAGTTAAACTGGATAGAGCACCACTTTCTTCTGTGTCTTAGCACATTTGCAAAGTATGTATCTATAAAACACGTAATTGAAACTTCACTTTTTGGTAAGACAGCATTATAATAATTAATTTTATATTAATAAAAGCAGAAGTATCAGTGGAAATTTATTTTAGAGTTTGGTATAGCAAGGACCTGCAAATAAGAGCAGAAAAATAGGCTTCAACTTTTCCTAATGTTTATATATTGCCTTGAATATTTTAGTTGTTTTTTTT